>NC_058081.1:558970592-559243092 GCF_014858855.1 Bufo gargarizans
TTTTTTTGCAAAATTTTACAGCTGAAAGTGAAAAATGTCATTTTTTTGCAAAAAAATCGTTACATTTTGATTAATAACAAAAAAAGTTAAAATGTCAGCAGCAATGAAATACCACCAAATGAAAGCTCCATTAGTGAGAAGAAAAGGAGGTAAAATTCATTTGGGTGGTAAGTTGCATGACCGAGCGATAAACGGTGAAAGTAGTGTAGTGCAGAAGTGTAAAAAGTGGCCTGGTCATTAAGGGGGTTTTAGCTAGCAGGGTTGAAGTGGTTAAATGTTTTTTTTTGAGATTTTCATTCTGATGACCTTTCTCTGTATAGGCCATCAGTATCTGATCGGTCAGGGTTGTTTGAGCGCTCCTGTGAGTACTGGGAGGATAGGTAATCAGTATTAAAGTCTCGGAAGACCCCTTTAATCATACATTCTGTATACTTCTACAACGATTCAATGATCCATATTTGATAATTTGGCACCTATCGAGTCCCTCTAACTCATTTCTTCCCGTTTCTTCCCCAGGATCACCTGATGTTTCCTCGTATGTTAATGAAGTTGGTCAGCCTGCGCACCCTCAGCAGCGTGCACTCAGAACAGGTTTTTGCCCTCCGTCTTCAGGATAAAAAACTGCCACCTCTTCTGTCTGAGATCTGGGATGTTCACGAGTAGACGCTAATGAACAGTGTGCACCTGAGACCCTCTGACCTCCTTAACTTGCTAAGCAATGGACGATACAGGCACTGCATATGGACTAAATGCCAGGCCTGCATCAAAGACCTTTCTGACATCACCTAGGGAGATGATGCAAACATTTCAGCTAACCCATGGAAGGTTAGGTACCCTAAGTAAAGAGACTTGAGACCGGGGAGAAGTACATACAGCTTTACAGTGACTTATTTATAGCTGGCCTGATCAGTAGAAAGGGATGCAATCTCTTTCTTTTGGGGCTTCTACCATGTTTGTCTCGTTTCGGGCTGGTTTTGTTTAGCTGAACCTTAGGTTGGTGACAAGGTAAGATACAGGGCTTCTTACCCTCCCCACAGGATGATGACTTTTATAAAGTAACTCCCCTGCAAGGCTATATGTGACAATGACTTCAGAGCAAGTCATGTGCTAGATGTAAATGTACAGAGATCTTATAGTTTAGTCTCGTGAAGCAGTGACTGAGCCACTGGTCTTCGCACTAATCCTGCTGTTGTGGAAAAAAAAAGTTAGTATTTTCTTATACGGAGGCGACTGAATGTTGTGCTATGAGATTAGCTACCCCCAGTGCTGTCAGTGTAGTGGATCAGATACCACTGTGTCTGGTCCTGCAAGGCTTCATGGATCAGAACATCCCCGTGATCCCCTTCAAGCATCACCATAAGGCCTCCTGCACACGCGTCTGCCCCGTGGCCGTGCTGCGGGCCGCAATGCATGAACACCGACTGTGGGGCAGCTGCAGCGGATCGCGGACCCATTCATTTTAATGGGTTCGCGATCTGGCAGTACTTCAAAAAGATAGGAAGTGTTCTATCTTTTTGCAGAACGGAAGTCCAGGACAAAACCCCATGGAAGCACTCCGTAGACCCGTTGAAGTGAATGCGGAATGCACATGGAATGGTGCCCGTGTATTGTGGATGCGCAAATGCGGTCTGCAATACGGCAACGAGACACCTACGGTCGTGTGCAGGAGGCCTAATGCAGTAGACCATCTTCCACATGCTAGAAGTTACTCAATCCTTCCTGCATTAAATCTTGAACTTACATGGACTTTTCTGCCACCTCCATTTTAGTTGGCATTTGATATTGTTGATGATTTTCTTTTCTTGGCACTTACTGTATTCTGCTTGGCTGGCAGGTACTAGAGGATATTTTGGCCTATAATTCCATAATCAAATATTTTTTAATGCCCTGTAGCCTAACAGCATATAACTTGCTTTTGGATACTCATTAACTCGTTTTCCTGCCACTGCTTTTGGCTCCTGGTCCTGGACTGTGTGTCTTTCTTTTCTGTGTAAAGTGGGCAGTACTTAAAGGGGTATTCCAGAACAAAGAAAAATGTGGGATGGTTGTTAATTGGTTAAAAAAATAAATCTCTTCTATTCTGATGGTGCTCGGGTCCCCGTTGTGATCCACTTCCTGATTCCACTTTTTTCTAAGATAGGAGAAGGACGTGAAGGGGACAGCAGGGGCCTGGTTACCGTCTTAATAGCAGTGAGGATCAGCAAAGTGTGTATAAGCCCATTTTTTTAACCTATTTATGGCCATCTTGCTTTTTTCTGTCCTAGAATACCCCTTTAAGCCCTGCCCACATGACAGCTAAATTTCCCACAAGCACCTGATTTTCTGTACTGTACTGCGCTGCTGACATTAGCCAGTAGAAAACAACCAGTGTAGCAACTATAGGCATTCAAATATTCATATTTAAATATTTGTTTTTTGTAGAAAACTTACTGTTGGTGGTTGAGTGCCCGTCACACTGCCAAGCGGCGCAGAAAGAGGCAAAAAACAGCTTGGGGCATAGTGTGCATGCCCGCCTAGTTCAGAACAAGAAGTGCGGGTATCAGCTATGCATGCTTAACCTAGACTACCGGGGATGGAATAGGCTTGTGGGAATAAAACTTTAACCGAATGAAAATAATATTTGTGGCTACAGCTATGACACAAAAACTGCAGAATTACATATCCCCCCCCCTCCTCCATCAGCAGCTTCTCTGACGTTTCGACAATCTGTGGCCTTCCTTTCAAGCACTTAGATGGTAGGTGAGGCGGGGTATTGGGTTAGCAGAACCCTGTTGTAATAAAAGCCCCCCCCCCCCCCCCCCTTATCATTTGTAACTAACCAGAACACCCTAAAATTGAGATTGAAAAATGATTCTTGGTTGGTGCACCAAGCACTAGATTTGTCGGGATTGCACAGCCTGGTCAATTGAGCGTTCCCCCATAAGTAGCTTTTAGTTGGGTCTCCTGATCCATGGGCAGTTTATTCTTGAAGTGAACTGCCAGACACGGCCATTTGTTATTAGCTGTATGGTAAGCAAAGACTGTCACTTCTCCAATGTAAAGGGTTTATTCAGATGCACCTTCCTTCAAGAAATAGCCCTGTAGGTTCAAGGACTTGTAATAGGACCGCTTTGCTCATATGACAGGTCTGTTATAGAAAATATTTCCATCACCCATTAAATAGCAATACTGGAACATTATTTTTTTTTTCTTAATTGCATGGTTGCTTTATGCCTCCTGGAAATGAATAAACTGACAACTGGATGTTACCATTCCCTTGGTAAAAGGGTGTGTCCTTTCACATTCCGGCACTATTAAATGAGTGCTTCCAGTGTCACTGTGTAGGGACACACCCTGTTAACAAGAGGAATGGTAACATCCAGTTGTCAGTTTGTGCACATATTCCACAGCACGTTATAAGTGAATATAATAAATTATTCCTCCTGGATATGTACACAAACTGACAACTGGATGTTACCATTCCTCTCGTTAACAGGGTGTGTCCCTACACAGTTTCACACTGGAAGCACTCATTCAGTAGTGCCGGACTGTGAAAGGACACACCCTTTTGGCAAGAGAATGGTAACATCCAGTTGTCAGTTTATTTATTTCTAGGAGGCATAACCAAGGAAAGGCACCATGCAATAACCAAGGAATAATACGTACACTGCAGGAGTGGAGCCTACACGGTATAGGGTATAATGGTTTTCCAGCTCTGGGGTTTTGACCCGCACTTGGTTTTGGCTAACAATAACTGATGCAGAACACGGACTATGTGAATGAGGTCTTAAGAAAAGATGCTCTGAATCGGTATTTCGTGGGGAATTCTTGAGTTTACAAGGCGATAGTCCATGTGGATCGGTCAGACATCTACACGGATTTCACAAAGCTATATAGAAACCTCAATATACATATATTTGTGGGTATATTTTGACACATTTGAAGTCTTACTTTAATAGGTTGTCCACATCACCCCCATCCTTTTGCTTTGAAGTTTTTGAGGCCAGCAGTCTAGCTTCCGGTTTAATTCGCTTAGAAATGGTTCTAAGAAATGTTAATTTGTAAAACTTCATCTTCCAGGGACACATGGTTGCTGCAGATTGGAAAGGAAAAAAAGCCTTGAAAACTGCACTGCTGCTGCTACTGCATTGTGTGACCATTCACGCACACAATATCCGACCGACATTTAAAAATGATCTGCCACCAGCGACCTCCCTATCAAACTGTTTACCTAGACATAGCTGGGGTTCACCTTATTAAAACGCTGTTTTTCTCCTGTTCATCTGAGTCTCCGTTCCTGAGTTATGATACATTTTCTTAATAGGTATGCACTACTTTTTTGCGGTGCAGAGGCACGGACAGAAACCCTACGGAAGCTCTCCGTAGTGCTTCTGGGGGGTTCCTTGCCTCCGTTCCGCACCAACCTTTCAGATTGCAGACCCATTCAAGTGAATGGGTCCGCATCCGTGATGCAGTGCAAGAACAGCCAGGGCCTGTAGTCGGGGCCCGGCTGGCACACGGTCGTGTGCATGAGCCCTAACTCCGGAATGGAGTCTCACATTAACGAAATAAAAACCATGTTCTAATCAGGTGAAGTGAATCATAGCTATGTGTCTATGCAAACAGGAGGTCGCCGGTGACGGTTCTCTTTAAAGAGAGAACTGTCCCAGAGTGCTTCCCATTGTACATTTTGTTTTTTTGCCATAAGGGGAATCCAGGTCTTGTTGGTTTTGATGTGGTTGGCTTTTAGAAGCCAGGTTAGGACCACTATATCGCCCCCTACCGTTCTCTGCAGAGAGTTCTATCTAAAATTCAGTTCAGTAGAACCCTCTAAGGGCTCTTTCACACCTGCGTTATTGTCTTCCAGCATAGAGTTCCGTTGTCGGGGCTCTATGCCGGAAGAATCCTGATCAGTTTTATCCTAATGCATTCTGAATGGAGTGAAATCCGTTCAGGATGTCTTCAGTTCCGGACCGGAAAGTTTTTGGGCCGGAGAAAATACCGCAGCATGCTGCGCTTTTTGCCCCGGCCAAAAATCCTGAAGACTTGCCGCAAGGCCGGATCCGGAATTAATGCCCATGGAAAGGCATTGATCCGGATCCGGCCTTAAGCTAAACATCGTTTTGGCGTATTGCCGGATCCGACGTTTAGCTTTTTTAGAGTGGTTACCATGGCTGCCGGGACGCTAAAGTCCTGGCAGCCATGGTAAAGTGTAGCAGGGAGCGGGGGAACAGAATACTTACCGTCCGTGCGGCTCCCGGGGCGCTCCAGAGTGACGTCAGGGCGCCCCAAGCGCATGGATCACGTGATCGCATGGCACGTCATCCATGCGCATGGGGCGCTCTGACGTCACTCTGGAGCGCCCCGGGAGCCGCACAGACTGTAAGTATACTGCACCCCACTACTACTATGGCAACCAGGACTTTAATAGCGTCCTGGCTGCCATAGTAACACTGAAAGCATTTTGAAGACTGATCCGTCTTCAAATGCTTTCAGTACACTTGCGGTTTTTCGGATCCGGCGTGCAATTCCGGCAAGTGGAGTACACGCCGGATCCGGACAACGCAAGTGTGAAAGATGCCTAAAAAGCTTTTCCACTGCATGGAAACAGCTCACCTCTACCCTATTTTTCCACGAGGCCAGGGTTGCAGATAATACCTGGTACTTTTTAGGTACCACATCCGAGGAGGTTCCAAGTCAGCCAAGCTGTTACCATGAAGGTGACATGACCACACTGCTGACTAGTGACTGGTCCAAGAGAGTCCTCACAACGCTGCTACCAGCTACGTTGAGGGGTTTCCATATCCACGGTGGAAAACAGACTGTCTTGTACCAAACCGAATAGTGTAGGGTAGGGTAGAGTTGATACTGTGCAGTGAACAAGTGGCTTAAAGGGTTTCTCCAGGCTACAGATATTGATGACCTATCCAGATCAGTCATCAGTAACAGATTAGTGGCGGTCCAAACATCAGAAACTGTACCGTTTATATTGCTGGAGGGAAACTGCTCTGCAGTGGAAGTACCTAGGTAATGCAACTCAACTCCCATTTAAGTGAATGGGGGTTGTGCATCCACTCCATACACAGTTGCCGCCTCCACAGAAGCCCAAAACAGCTGATTAGTGGTGGTGCTGGGTGTCTGACCACTACAATCTAATGTTAATGAACTATCTGGGGGATACATCATCAATATCTGTAGCCAAGAGAACCCTTTTAAGCCACTTTTCCACTGCATGGTACCAACTCTACCCTACTCCATAGCCCGGAGAACCCCTTTAAGTGTATCCCCATTCCCAGACGCCCCCCCCCCCCCCCCCCAGACTATCTTTTGCCAGAGGTATACCAGATTATTCCATTATTTTTGACTAGATGTTTAGTAAGAAAAAAAACATGGTGACAGAACTAATATTAAAATGATTGGTAGTACCATTCCTGGCATCCCATTAGATGTGTGGGTTTTTTGTTGTTGTTTTTTTTCTTCTTTTTTTTTTTTTTTCTTAAAGGGGCACTTTAAAATTCTTATCCTTAAGTATACTTCCACAATCTGTCCATATATAAAGAAGTTATTAATTGATGCTTTACCTGAAGTGTAATAATTGACGACTTATTACGTTGCTGACAATGCCTGTTTGACCTTTTGTAACGGCTTTTTAACAATTTAAGCTTTACGTTTGAGAACATGGGCCATTGATGTTTTTCCCTTTAAATGGGCTGTTCAGAATAAAGTGAAATCATGTTTAAGTACATCTTGTTTCCTTGCCTGTGACAACTACCAGACAATGTTTCACTATAAGCTTCTAAAAGGGGTTGTCTGCCCTGATTAGAAGATCTCACAACATCAAGCCATGCCTAGTTGTAATCCAAGGAAACACCTTTTGAACCATATCTGGTGAAGACAAATTGAATGTATGTATCTGTGCTAGCAATGTTGCGATAATGATAAATATATAAAAAGCTTTTGCACATCATTAGACTTGTAACTACATCTGGCCATACAAGTAAGCAACCTCCAGCGGTCAGAATCCTAACATTACTTGCAGGGCACTCAACAGGAAGGGGCCATACAACAAGAGAGGATTGAAGAAATTTGTACCTGGAGCATTGTGGAATATGATGCTGCCCTGCCATACCGCGGACATCGCAAAGATGCCAAGAAGTATAGCACATGACCCCCGAGGTCATGTGCCGTTAACTCCTTAAGAATAAAGAAGCCCCATTTTCCATTTCATCCACCGTGACGGCTACGGATGAGATTGACCCCTTGACCTCCGTAGGGGCAGGAATACACAGAGAGAGTTTAACAGCCCCCACCCACTCTCGCCCTTCAGTGTTTTCCTGTCCCTACGGGGCACTGCACAGAGGACGACTCCCTAAGGGGAGTTGAAGAGTTACTTTCGGTTTTTCTTTACATCTTATTTTTATTTCTTTCATTATGGGGGCATAACCAGATACACTGCCTGGTTTCCCAGAAGGGGGAGCGCGTCATCACGCAGGCGCAGGGATGACGTCAGACGCCATACTGTATGAAAGTAGCACAGCGATTTCAAAACAGCGTCTCCCCTGACTCTAGTAAGAATGTCAGCTCCTGAAGCTCCCGTGACCCGCATGGGCTGCGCAGACCCACCTTCGGCTACTCCATCCGTGAGTTTCCATATGGGGAATCTACACTTTCTTTTCCTTGCGTCTGATTGTATATATGCACTGATTCTGGGTTGCTCTTCTTTTACCAGGGAGTTAAAGAAACAAAAGTTAAACCATAATATAACAAGTCTGTCACTTGTTCAAAAAAATTACCTGAGGGATATAAAAAGAAAGTATGCAAGTCTTGCAACCGTCTATCCTGATGGAAGTAAAATCCATGATTCAGGATGAAATTAGATCCTCACTGGGCACACTTAGGCTCCATTCACACGTCTGCAACGTGTTTTGCGGATCCACGGAGCCACAGATCCGCAAAACACGGAAAGCGGCAATGTGCGTTCTGCATTTTGCGGACCGCACATTCCCGGCACTATAGAATATGCCTATTCTTGTCCGCAATTGTGGACAAGAATAGGACATGTTCCATTTTTTTCGGGAACAGAATTGCGGACCCGGAAGTGCGGGCCAGCAATTCCGTGTCCATAGGAATGAAAAAAAAAATGGGTCCGCAATTCCGTTCCGCAAATGAAATTGCGGACATGTGAATGGAGCCTTACTCTCCTTCAAACCACACCTGCTACTAAAAAGCCAAGGTTATCCGTTCCATCCTCCTCTGATGTTGAGGACATGGATGACGTGGTGTCTGTTTCTAGACAGGATTTTGAGGATGATCAATTAACAGAAGGAGAGGTAGTGGAAGATGATAAAAAAAAATACAGGCAGTGAGAGAGACCATGGGGATTGAAGACATCCAAAAACCGAGATCGGTACAGGATGAAATATTTGGGGGATTACGTACAAAAAGAGCCAAGGTTTTCCCAATCAATGAAAATATTAAGGTAATGGTCAGTCATGAATGGGCAGATCCAGAAAGGAGACTGGGGGTCTCTAGAGAATAAAAAAAGGCTTCCTTTTGATTCTACAGAAGCATAAATCTTTAACGAAACACCAGAAATAGACATATAATTGGCAAAGGTTGTGAAGAAAACTTCCCTGCCATTTTAAGGCTCATCACAATTACGTAACCCAATGGAACGGAAAGGGGATGCCCTTCTAAGTAAATGTATGGAAGTGTCAATGTTCGGGGTGAAAATGAATATTGCGGCTACATCCGTTGCTAGAGCCATGTACTTCTGGCTTAATGAGCTAGAGAACCATGTAAGAAATTCTGCATTCTACCCCACTTCTGAAATCCACCACGGCGTTCCTGGCAGACCCTTTTAGCGGAATCTGTTAGATTTGCAGCTAAAGACGCCGCACTTTGGATGAAATCCTTGGGTGGTGACAGAACCTCCAAGTCAAAATTATGCTCCATAGCGTTCTCAGGAGAATAGGTGCTTGGGCCTGTACTAGATAAGATCCTAGAAAAGGCAGCAGACAAAAAGAAAGGGTTTCCTGAAGAACAAAAAAAGTTTTTTGTTTTTGTTTTTTTCCGTCTCTACAGTCACAATCCAGGCCGTACAGGAGAAAAGGAAAAACTGGGTGCTGGAGTTTCAGACGGGAGGCAAAGGTAGTGGTTTCCTCCTCAACCCCCAAAACAAACAAAATGAAAAACAATGGCACCAGATTAGGGGGGAGGTTGACATTTTTTGGGACCCAATGGGAATCGATAACCTCAAATCCTTGGGCAATAGATATTGTAAAAAATGGATACAAAATAGTTTGCTTCAAACCCCCCTAGAAAATTTCAAATAACTTCCCACAGTCCCACCACTCTGTCAAAGATATAGCAAAGGATACAGGATAAAAAAAAAATCGGGTGTCGTAAGAGGTCCCAGAGTCAGAAAAAAGACGAGGCTTTTACTCGAGGCTTTTCCTTGTACAAAAACCAGATGGCTCAGTTCCTAAACCTAAAAGACTTAAACTAAAGTCTATAACATACAGGAAGTTCAAAATTGAATCAATCTCGTCCATTGTTCCCCTAATAAAAAAGCAGGCCTACATGACATCTGTGAATCTCAAAGACGCCTACTACCATATACCGATCCATCAGAGCTCACAGAAATATCTTCGGTTTGCACTAGAGGGCCTGGGGCACATATTGCATCGTTTTCAATTCTGCGCCCTTCCATTCGGGGTTTCCTCAGCACCATGGGTCATCACGAAATTTCTAGTGGAAATGTTGTCTTCCCTCAGACAGTAAGGTTTAGTAAACTTCCCTTACCTAGATTACTTTCTTCTAGTAGGAAACTCTGAGGCAGAGGCAGTCACGCAAACACATTATTTTCTGCAAAAAAATTCGGATTTGGGTTGGCTGTGTCGGGCGCGGGGTTTTAAACCCAGGTGGTTTGCGAGCCTCTTCACGGCCATTATAGTGCCGATTTGTTGCACGCTGCCCCTCAATCTAGAGGTGGACGGCTTAGGCAGGGTTGTAGGTGCCAGAAATTATGCCGTGCCTTACACTAGAGGAATTCGGTCACAGGCAGGTCGCTCTTCATCTGCCCTTCCTGTTTAGCCTCAAGTGAACACCTACATCAGAGGCTGTGGGCTTCAGTGACTGTGCATTTTGCTCCTGATGAAGTGCACCCCTGTGCATGGAAACGCGTTGAGCATAGACTACATAGGACTGTGTCAGATGAGTCAGTGTTTTTGACACACCAGTCAAACCTAGCGGCTCCCATTATCTTTTCCTCAGTCCTGCACCTGATATTGTTCAGTGCAGTGGATGTTATGCGCGCTGATATCCACTGTAAACAAGTCGATATCTGGCGCTATATTTTGGTACCAGTTATCCAGTTGTTCAGTACCCCACTTAGGTTCAGACATATGACCTTGTGGTGTTATGCCCCCAGTGTTGGTGGGTTTAGTTTGTGGGACTCGCTTAACATACTGCTTACATACACTTACCCCTCTACTATGGTGTTATGAGGTTGGTTGGTCCCAAAAATTTGTGACGCTAGATTTTTCATTCAGCTGCTATATGCAGTATAATTAGATACCCCCTTTATTTTACCTGAACATTATAATACAGCATGTTATTTTGTTATAGCGTCCTTTTCAAACATATTTATTTGGACGCATACCCATTACACCCCATTCCAATTTGTCATTTTGGATTTGGCCTTTGGCCAAAAAGTGTTGCTAGCAGTAACCCCCCCCCCCCCCCCAAAAACGTAATTTGTTCTCATCCGTAGCCGTCATGAAATGGAAAGACTTACCAGTAATTGTTTCCTTGAATTCACCATGACTGCTCATATATTCCCTCCCATAAAATATAAGCTATAGTATGAAATTAATACTAGGGGGGGGAATATATATATATATATATATATATATATATATATATATATATATATATATATATATATATTTTTAATTAAATAGTGGGTGATGACTTTTGAACTCTCTCTATCTCTGTGTATTCCTGCCTCTACGGCGGTCAAGGGGTCAATCTCATCCGTAACAGTCATGGTGGATTCAAGGAAACAGAAATACTGGCAAGTCTAATTACGGTCTTTTTGAAATCTGACATGTCACTTTATGTGGTAACTTTTAAAGATCATTTGTTGTAGTGTAAGGCAGAAGTAAAAATGACAATTGTATGTACAGGTTAAAAAAAAAAGTTAAAATGATGAAAAAAAAAAATCAAAATTAAAATCACCCCCTTTCCCCATAATAAAAATAAACTAAAAAATCATAGACATTGTGTACCAATGAAGTTAATCTTTTTTTAAGTATGAAAACACAAGAAGAACTATATAAATGTGGTATCGTTGTAATCCTGCTGAGCCAGAGAATGAAAGGCACAGGTCAGTTTTACAGCGTAGGGAATGCTGTAAAAATGAAACCCAAAAAACTATTGTGGAAGAGTGTTTTTGTTTTGGGGGGGTCAATTCCACTTTTTTTTTTTTTTTTACATTTTTGATATGTACTTTTATTTTTTGGGGGTTGTTAGAGGGCTTATAAATTTAGTAGCAGTTTAACAAATTTTCAAGAAAATTTCCAAGATAGATAGATGGATAGATTGAGATATAGATATATATTTCAAATTATTGTAATTTTTTTTTTTATTTTTTTTTTTAGGGACCAACTCTGTGGCTTTAAGAGGTCTTTATATTAGACACCCCCCATCAGCCCACTTTAAAAACTGCACCCCTCAAAGTATTTAAATTGTCATTTACGATGTTTAACCCTTCTGGTGTTTCACAGGAATTTCACAGCAAAAAATGTAGTTTGTTTTTGTTTTTTTTTTAGATTTTCCGTTTGAATCCATTTTTGGGAATATAGCAGTTGATGAAATAGAGCTAATAATAAATGTATTACCCTGATTCCACAGTTTTTAGAAATATCCCATATGTTGCCCTAGAGTGCTACGTGACTCAAATATCTCAAATATCAGCTTCAAAATTGAAGGAACACCTTGTGGATTTTGTGTATCTATTTTTTTAGGAAGTTTTTTTTTGGGGGGGGGGGGCACCATTTTAGCTTTGCAGAGGCTTTGAGGTGCTAACACAAAAACACCCCAAAAGCCCCATTTTATAAACTGAACCTCTCAAGGAATTAATATAGGTGTGAATGAAGCATTTTGACCTCACATGGGTTTCATATAATTTATTACAATTAGGGCATGAAAATCAAAAATGTGTTAACAATAATATGTAGATTTAGCTGAACATTTTGCAAGGGTTAACAGGAGAAAAAGCACCCCAAAAATGGTTGCACCATTTCTCCCAAGTATGGCAATACCACATAGGTGGTCGTAACCTGCTGCTTGGGCAAACAGCAGGGCTCAGAAAGGAAGGCGCACCATTTGGTTTTTGAAACCCAAATTCTAACTTTAATGGATTTGGGTGCCATGTCAAACTCGCAGCACCCCTGAGGTAAGGGTACAGTGGAAATAACCACATTTTTTAAATTACATCCGCCCAAGGTCATCTAGGGGTGTATTGATGGTTTTGATCCCACAGGTGTTTCACAGAATATTGGACCGTGAAAATTTAAATGAAATTTGTTTTCCCCAATAGTAAAAGTTGCTTTAGCCTCAAAATTTTATATTTGCAAGGGTTAAAAGATAAAAAAAGCATCAAAGAATTTTGTCACGCAACTTCTCCTGAGTACAGAAATGCAAATAAAGGTAAAGTGTCTGACCCCATTTATAGGAGATTGTTACCATTCACTCTGTCTAGTCTAGTTTTGCAGAACAGAATATAAACCAAACAAAAATATATTTTAACAATGAATTAATAAATAAAAGATAAGGGGAATGTGGAATAGGGAAGGATCAGATAGGGGAAGAGGTGGGAGGAGGGGTCCATGTGGCCAACAATTCTCCACTAGATAGCCATACAGATCTGTGACAAGGACAGGGTGGAAGCTCATATTATTGCTCCTCTTTGACTACCTTCGTATTCCATAAGGGAGAAGATGTAATCCATATGTTTACATAGGTAGTGTTGCCCGGATAGAGGGATGAGGTGTCTATGGCACTTTAATTAGGTCCTGATGCATGGTATCGTTTCCAGGGTCCCCAAAGTTTCAGATATCTCTGGTGATTCCTGTTTTCCCACCCCGCCAGTTCTTCAAGGCGACATATTTGATCCACTTTATCGACCCATTGCTCTAAAGTGGGGGGGTTCTTTACTAAGCCATTTGAGAGGAATCAATAGCCTTGCTGCTTGTGGTTAGGTTGCTCTTAGCTGGGCGCCAAGTATCATTTGGGAGCAACAGTAGGATTGACTCCGGAGTTAGCTTAATATTAGCTGAGGTAATCGGATAAACCTCTCTCGTTACCTCTTCCCAATAATTAGAAATCTTTGGGCAGGACCAGAAGATGCGACTCAGTGTACCCTCCTGTCCTCGCATCTCCAGCACAGATCCGATGGCTGCAAGCCTAGTAGATGCATTTGTTTTGCAGGCATGGTCAACCTGCGGCCCTCCAGCTGTTGCAAAACTACAACTCCCAGCATGCCTGAAAAGCCTACAGCTATCATCCTACAGCAGGGAATGGTGGGAGTTGTAGTTTTACAACAGCTGGAGGGCCGCAGTTGTATTTTTCACCGCCATATACTAACATCCATATTATTATTTTTCCGCAAATGTAGTTGTATGAGGGCTTGTTTTTTTGCAGGATGGGCTGTAGTTTTTATTGGTATCCTATTTGGTACCTATGACTTTTAGTAATTCTGTCACAGAGGCCGATTGTGAAGAGAGGGAGATCGTACCCTCTGTAAACGCCTTAGGCTACTTTAACACTAGCGTTCGGGTGTCCGCTTGTGAGCTCCGTTTGAAGGGGCTTACAAGCGGACCCGAACGCATCCGTACTGCCCTAATGCATTCTGAGTGGTTGCGGATCCGCTCAGAATGCATCAGTCTGGCAGCGTTCAGCCTCCGCTCTGCTCAGCAGGCGGACACCTGAACGCTGCTTGCAGCGTTCGGGTGTCCGCCTGGCCGTGCGGAGTCAAGCGGATCCGTCCAGACTTACAATGTAAGTCAATGGGGACGGATCCGTTTGAAGATGACACAATATGGCTCAATCTTCAAGCGGATCCGTCCCCCATTGACTTTACATTGAAAGTCTGGACGGATCCGTCTGAGGCTACTTTCACACTTAGAAATTTTTTAACATTATAATGCAGACGGATCCGTACTGAACGGAGCCACCGCCTGCATTATATGAGCGGATCCGTCTCAGACGGATCCGCTCTGAACGCAAGGGTGAAAGTAGCCTTAGATGCAGTGGTCGTTATGAAACGCGGCATCTAAGGGTTGTAAATGGCTGGGATTGGTGCAAGCTAGCTCCGATCTCGGCTGTTGCAGTGAGGTGTTAGCTGTATGATGGTGGCAGCTCTGTTCCCGAGCTGCTGCCATCTTCATGATGTAAATCTACGGCATTATGCACTAAGGTTCAGTATGCTTTGCTGTACATTTATGGCATGGAAGGGGTTAACGTACGTCTTCACTTGCAGCTTGGGGAGCATCTATGCTGGATCAGCAGGGTATGAGCTGAGCGTTGTGATTGGCCAGCTCTACAGCATAGGAGAAAGAGACCGTGGCAGGTTCCCCTGGGTGGAGCCTAAGTTCCCCCGGGTGGAGCCTAAGTAGGAACATACCGGAGGCTATAACCGGAGAACGGAGCGGCGCCCGGGGATAACAGTAAGTGCAGGGGGATCCCTGGGCACCGCTCTACACGTCGGTATAGTCAGTTTACATACTTTTTCCTGGTGAAAGGTCCTCTTTAAAGCAAATCATATTTCACCTTCCATTTTTCACAGCTCTTTTGGATAATTAAAGGTGGAATATGGTTGCTATGGGCAACTAAGCCATATTTTTTTACACCAATTTTGTACATCTCCCCCAATGTCTTTTTGTAAGTAAAACGAGCATTATTACTAAACTTTGGCTCCTTCTCTTACTTCATATATTTCAGATTTTTGTGTTTGGTAGAAATCTTGATCCTCGTGTGAAAATAAACTCTGTATACAAAGAAAACTAAGCGAAGAAGACGGTAAGTAAATCTCACATGTCTGACAGTTGAATTGTTCAAAGGTATTTTTTGAAATTTCCCTGGAAAGAGAAGGAAATAGATTTCTGCCTACACATTTGGAACAGGTTAAAGGGGAAGTACAAATCCAAATACCTGGGTAAGTCCCAGATTTGGCAGTGCTGAATAATCATAAATGTCGTTTTTGGCATTGATATTAGTTGTAGGTTCCTGGTTGATACAAAGACAGTGACATCACCTACAATTTGGTTTGGTCCTGGAATTCCCCTTAAGACTTTGGATAAAAGCGAGTCTGTCCCCACCCTGGACCGCTTGTCACTTCGTATGTCATGTTTGCTCAGCTATAGCCACTTGTAAGTATGTCCAACTCAATCTTCTCTATCTCCAAAAAACAGGTTTCTATAAATATACTAATTAGGTTAAAAGAGCCCAAGGTGTACTTATCGCTGCTGGAGCACCACTCCTCCCCTCCTTTTCTCTCCAAATCTCGTGCAAATCGTCTTTCTGTCAGAGGCTTCATTACCTGAACTGCGCATGCGCCAGACGACGCAGTCGAACACAGAAAGGAGATGTGACAGATTCCCTTTAGCGGGAGTTGTAAGAATGATAGTGAATTGAAAAAGGATTCATAGCCCTTAAACTTTTCCAAAATTATTTCACGTTACACCCACAAACCTAAAGAGGTGGTTATCCGAGATTAGAAAATGTCCCCCGTATGCCCGTGCTCCTCATAGAATCTACTTACCTGGCTCCCCGCTCCACCACTACAGCTTCTTCCCGTGCATGGATAAAAACATCCGGTGGAGGGTGGCAGATAGGGACGCGATGCTAGGGAGGCTCGTCCTCGTCACCGTCTGCTATTGGCTGCCCCCCCACCCCACCCCCCCGACACCGGATGTTTTCATCCGCACATGGGGAGAAGCGGCGACGCAGGGAGCCAGGTAAGTAGAGTCAGTGTGAGGGGCCTGGGCATACGGGGGACATTTTTTAGTCTCAGATAACCCCTTTAAATGTGTTTTATGTGATAGGCCAAAGTATCAAGTATGTGTGACGTGAAAAGAAAATAATACATGGTTTTCAAAATATTTAATAAATAAAAATCTGAAAAGTGTGGTGTGCATTTGCATTCAGCCCCTATACTCTGATACCCCCAAATAAAATCCAGTGGGACCAACGGCCTTCAGAAGTCAAATAGAGTCCACCTGTGTGTAAAGTATTCTCAGTATAACTACAGCGTTTCTGTGAAGGCCTCAGAGGTTTGTTAGAGAACATTTAGATGTTACTGGAATGGCCACAGGCCCCATTGACTAAAATGGCATCAGACGGACATCCCACTGCTGCCCGGCAAATATACTGGGATTCAGCCAATTGACAGCTGAATCTCTGCCGCACCCTATTATGGTCAATGGGGCTGGCAGCCATTCCTCTCTGTCGGCAGTGTGAAACAGGCCTTACTTACTATGGATCTGAAAAGATTGAAATATGGAGGCATTTGGAAGAATAATATTAATACAGTAGCTACATCCAGGCCATAATTTTAACCCCTTCATGACCCTGCGATTATGTTATCGTTTTTTACTCCCTGCCTTTCCAGAGCCATAACTTTTTTTTTTTTTTTTCTCTTCACATAGCTATATGAGAATGTGTTTTTTGTGTCACAAGTTATACTTTCTAATGGCACCATTTAATTTGCATACAATGTAGTAGGAAGCTGGAAAAAAAAATTCCAAATGGGGTGGGAGAAAAAAATCCCGCAATTCTGACACATTTTTATGAGTTTTGTTTTTATGAAATTCCCTATGCAGTAAAACTGATCCATGCCTTCATTCTCTGGGTTAGGCCTCATGTACATGGCCGTAGCAGGTCCGTGCCCGTATTGCATCATGGATGCGGACCCATTCAAGGGAAGATTGAGAAGATACCATGCAGAGGCACAGAGCGGAAGGCCATAGAAGTACTACGAAGTGCGTATCGGTCCATCCCTCCACACTGCAAAAAATAGAACATTATTTTTTTGCCCTGTGGACGGATCGTGGACCCATTCAAGTTGAATGGATCTGCATCCGTCGGCACAGGCCACACAGATGGTGCACATCCATTGGGGACCGCAATTTGTAGTCCCCAACAGCACGGGCGGCGCTCATTTGTGTACATGAGTCCTTAGTCTGATTGCAATGATACCACATTTATACAGTTTTTCTTGTGTTTTAATACTCAAAAAAAAAAAAAAACTTTGGAAAAAAAAAATATATTTCTTTAGCCATATTCTGACATTTTAATAGTTCTGTCTATGGAACTGTGTGAGGGCTCATTTTGCGGGACAATCTGTAGTATTTATACCATTTTGAAGTGTGTATAACTTTTTGATAATTTTTTATTAAATTTTTTGGGGAGGTGAAGTGACAAAAAATGGCTTATTACCCATTTTGATTTTCTTTCCCGTTATGCTGTTTGCCATATGGGATAAGTATTTTTAGATTTTAATAGTATTTAGATTCTGTGACTGGACCTTTAAAGCCAGGCATGTCCAAACTGCGGCCCTCCAGCTGTTGCAAAACTACAACTCCCAGCATGCCTGGGTAGCTTACAGCTATTAGGGTATGCTGGGAGTTGTAGTTTTGCAACAGCTGGAGGGCCGCAGTTTGGACATGCCTGCTTAAAGCGTATCTACAAGGTTGTTTACACTCTAGTATATTCATGGGCACTATAGTCTTTTTGCTAAAGCCCGACAAGGAACTATTGGACTGTAGTTCCTATAGACCCACTGCACTACTCAATGTGGACTATAAAATTCTGACAAAAATACTAGCAACCTGCCTCAATATGTTTATACTAGCCCTGATTCACCCAGATCAAACTGGCTTTATGCCGGGGGAAATCCACCACAGAGAATATCAGACTGGTGAAAATGGTGACTCTGTTGGGCTACTACATGGACCTTGGTGTCCCTAGATGCCACCAAGGCATTTGATTCTATACAGTGAGCTTACCTACCTGGGAGCCTGAGGAGCTTTGGATTTGGTCCTCAGTTGCTTAACTGGATTTCCCTTCTCTACACTCGCCCTGTGCGTAGGCTACTGGTGAACAGCAATTTATCTGCTAGCTTTTCCCTTCTTATTTGCTTTAGCAGTGGAGACACTGGCCATAGTGATTGCATACGATGGATTTAACTGTGAGAGAGGGTGGTCCAAATCGGACTATATGCCGACAATATGATTTTATACTTATTCTTGGACACCTCTTTTACCCATGCCATAGCAATGATAGACGAATTTGGACTCTGGCTTAAAGGTGAATTGGGAAAAATCAGCATATATGCCTCTGCATAAAGCACAGTGGTCCAGCCCGTCGCACATGGGTGGCCTAAAAGTGGTGGATTCCTTTAAATACCTAGGTAATTAAGATTACTAAACATCGCTCCCAGGCCTTGCTGCTCAACATTAAATCCCTTAGGGTACTTTCACACTTGCATTGTGAGGAGCCTCCGGAAATCCGTATTCAAGCGGATAGTATTTGTAGACGGATGCGGATCCGTCTGACAAATGCATTGACATTCCGGATCCGTCTCTCCGGTGTCATCTGGAAAAACGTATCCGGTATTTAATTTATTTAGCATTTTTAAAGGTCTGCGCATGCGCAGACCGGGAAACCGGATCCGGTTTTCCAGAACACTTGGTACCGGATTCGACATTAATACATTTCAATGGGAATTAATGTTGGATCCGGCATTCCGGCAAGTGTTTTAGCCGGAGAAAATACTAAAGCATGCTGCTGTATTTTCTCCGGCCAAATACCGTAAAGGGACTGAACTGAAGACATCCTGATGCATACTGAATGGAATGCTCTCCATTCAGAATGCATTAGGATAAAACTGAATTGTTTTTTTTCCGGTATTGAGCCCCTGTGATGGAACTCAATACCGGAAAAGTGTGAAAGTACCCTTATTTGCTATGTGCGTGATAGATTTAAAAGCTGGAAATCATTACCTTGCTCAGTAGCCGGGTGAATTAACTTAATCAAGATGATTATCCTCCCAAAACATTTCTTCCAGCACTCTGAAGTACCCATTCTAAAGTCAGCATTTCGTGAGCTGGTCTCTATCACTAGGGTCTTCATCTGGAGCAACTCCTGCTCCAAACTGAGTTTGGACTCCTTGAGATGTCTGAAAACTAAGGGTGTTTGGCTTTGCCAGACTATTTTTTATATTATCTAGCAGGGCAGCTACACCTCATCCTGGTTCACCTCTGAGGAGCTGCCTACCTCTGAGTGGTTTTTGAAGCACTACCTGAACACTCATACTCTATGGTCAGTACTGGAGAACCTCCCTAAATTTACATACAAGTGAAACTCGAAAAATGAGAATATCGTGCAAAAGTCCATTTATTTCAGTAATGCAAATTAAAAGTAATTGCATTAATGCAGCTTAAAATTAGAATTTTATAACATGACAGGAGGCTTCCTATTTTGCATTTACTCTCTATACTAACTCCACAGCAGTAAAGAAAAAACTTAGAGTAACAAGTAAATCACTGCGCAGCATAGTATATAAGGGTCATGCTGCGTGTACACTTCCTCTTTCTTTACTGCTCCATCGCAGACAGGTCAGACCTATTGCTCCCCTGGAGCTTTACTTACTTATTGTACCTTATCTCGATTATTTTCTATTATTATCATTCCCTAACGGTTTCCACGGTTTCTCCCACTGCCCCCTAACTTGGAGTACCTTCTTGGCTTCCTCCTCGCGGCCGTTTTCGCGCCGGCCCGCCTCACAATCGCGGCCGGCTTGCGGCTTACACTCGCGGCCGCCATTTTGGGTCACGGACATCGCGGCCATCTTAATTTACCTCAGACATTTCATTTGGGGACTTAGTGTGGCGGTACTAACCTGTGGTTACTCCCGCATTACTGGTTTTCAGCCCTTTATGTCTGGCACCCCTGTGCCTGCCTCCATCTCTGTGCCTCATCTCTATCCTGTGGCTGGGTCAGTCAGGTCAGTGCTGCTGCCTGTCTATTATTGTGACCTGCACTTAAGGGTCCCAACCCTGTGCAACCGGGGTGAGCCCCCACTATAAATACGCTGCTCATTGGGAGACTAGCTGTTGCAGTTCTCTCTAACTGGGTGAGCCCCAGTTTATAAGGTCACTACTATATCCTGCTGGGATTCGTACTGGGCTCCGTTCCCATACTATAAAAACTGACCCTACGCCCGTTCTCAAGACCTGGGTGCCCGTTTATTACTGTGCCTTTCAGTGATATACCAGCCTACCCTTATCATGGAAGATTCCCAGAACGTCCCTGTGGACTTCCAAGCCATGATTAACGCAGCTGTCGCTGCCTCTGTGGAGAAGGCACTCTCCAAAGCCCGAGCCTCGTCTCCTGACGTACCTAAAACCCGCAGATGTCCACGTCACGAGTTTGGCTCCGATCGATCCGACTATCAGACAGGAGGTAAATCCCGCCCTACAAAACGCAATGACAAAGGCGAGCACTATTCACCCAAACCACCTAAGGGTAAGGCACCTGCCAAGTGTAAATCTGCCAAGCCACACACCCCGGCCCCACGTCAGGAGTACTCTTAAGATGAAGAGCAGGGCTCTGCCCAGTCCATGGCAGTGCTGGATGAGTGGCAAGCTGATGCCTCTGAGTGGGATTACGATGCATGGGGCTCGGACGAAAAGTCTGTCTCCGCTTTCATGCGGGAGACCCTCCAGGGTGCGGCCCAGGCAGAAGGTATCGAAGACACTGTGGACGCAGAGCCTCCTCTTGACACCCTAGATCGGGTGACTGGTCGCCTCCAGAACACCTTTCCAGGTTCATGCACCTATGGCTCCGCAAACCTCTGGAGAAAGAGGTCCGCAACCGACTCAGGTCTGAATACCCACGCCCTTCCCTGCCGGATATGGTCGCTCAGACCCCAGAATTTGACAAGGTTATGACGACCTTTATGATGCGCAGTGGCAGAGACCCTCGACAGGGGGTAGAGAAAGGCCTATGGGGCGCCCAAGATAACCTGTTGGATTCTGTAGGCCCCCTCGCTCGCATTATGTATCTGGCGGATGACGCCTATGCCAAAGCTGATTCCTTCTCCACCGAGGACATCAGGGAATGGGCACATGACATTCGAGAGTGGGCACAACAGTGTTTTTGTTTCATCGGAAACACCAATGTTACGCTCTCTTCGGAGAGACTAAAAGCAGCGTCATTCTGTATTAACGGTAAATTGGCAGACCTTGGCACAAAGGAGATTGGGCCCCAGGCACAAGGAAAACTCTTCGGTGAACCATTCCTAAAGGAACTAAACAAACACGTCAACGTGTTCACCTCCCTTAATAAGGCGCAATCCTCAATGCGCAGTGTTTTCAGAAGTAACCCTACTAGAGGGGTTTTTGGAAGGGCTGGCCGGCAACGGGGCCGTGCCGCCAGCCGTTTTTAGTCTTCAGGCCCCCGTACTCAACCAACACCGTTTTATCCCACAAGAGACTATCAGCAACGACCCTTTTCTAGAGGCTCGGATAGAGGCCGTGGACCACGCGGACGTTCCCGTTTTGCTGCAGGTAAGGACCCATATTTCTCCGTTGTTACCATGTACCCGCACTGCGGGCCGTATTTCCCTTTCTTTCCACAATTGGGCCGCCCTATGCTCAGACACATGGATTCTACAAACAGTGCAGGGATATATCTTAGACCTAGTGAGGACCCCCTTTCAGGTTCGACCCCCTCGCCCCATCCGCATGTCGTCTTCCGACCACAACCTCGTCAACGCGGAGCTACGCGACAAAGGGGCTATCCAGCCGGTCCACGACGAGGGAGGTTTCTTCAGCAACATCTTCCTGGTTCGGAAAAAGTCGGGAGAATACCGTCCCGTCATCAATCTACGCGCCCTCAACGCGTACGCGGTCTACCGCCACTTCAAGATGGAGGGCATCCACCTCCTGCGGGACCTTCTTCGGAGCAACGACTGGTTCACCAGGCTCGATCTGAAAGATGCATACCTGTCAGTCCCGGTGCACCCGGACTGTCGAGCACGCCTACGTTTCCTCTGGCGCGGACGCCCTTGGCAATTCACTTGCCTCCCTTTCGGGCTCAGCTCAGCCCCATGGTGTTTCACCAAACTCCTAAAACCGGTGGTGGCCCACCTGAGGTCCAGGGACGTTCGATGCATCATCTACTTAGAGGACCTCCTCCTGTTCTGCTCCGACGAACGCAGACTACGCCAACACACTCATCTGGCAGTATCCCTACTGGAATCTCTGGGCTTTGTGGTGAATCAACAGAAATCAGAGCTGACTCCTACCCAGACAATACAATTCCTCGGCTTCGAGATCGACTCAACGACGTGCACTCTGAGGCTACCAGCCTCGAAGTTCGCAACCATTCGCAAGGAGATTCGCAGAGTTCTCCGGCTCCAGTCCATCCCTCTACGCAACCTGGCCAGGATTGTGGGACTCCTTTCTGCTTCCATTCAAGCCATATTTCCGGGTCCTCTCCACTACAGGGCCATGCAACGTCTCAAGGCGAAATACCTACTCCGCAGTCCTACTTACGACCAGCCTATCCCTATGACTAAGGAAGTTCGCGAAGAGCTGTCATGGTGGCTGGACAGCATGCAAGCCTGGAACGGCAAGGCCATATTCGGAGACACTCCAGATTTTGTTTTGGAATCAGACGCCAGCTTGTGGGGATGGGGTGCCACCAACGGAACCATCTCCACGGGAGGAACATGGACGACGCACAAGCTCTCCATTCACATCAATTGCCTCGAACTCCTGGCGGGATCCTTCGCGATCCGCAGCCTGGCCCAGGAGAGCTCCAATTGTTGCATCCTCTTACGCGTGGACAACATCTCTGCAGTCCAGTACATCAACCGCCTAGGAGGCGCTCGCTCTCGACTGCTGTCGGATATTACGAGGGACATCTTCGACTACTGCCTCCCTCGCAACATCACGTTACAAGCGGAATACCTACCGGGAGAAATCATCCTCACAGCCGACTGGTTCTCTCGCCACTAGAGAGACGTCAGCGACTGGAAGCTAGACACGAGAATCTTCAGGGCCCTGGCAGCCCGGAGGGGTCCATTTCATCTGGATCTGTTCGCCTCTCGCAACAATCACCAGACCCCGGAATTCTTCAGCTGGCTCCCGGACCCAGGCAACAGACCCATTTCTCCAACAATGGCCGTCGACAGGAGCCTACGCCTTTCCCCCATTCTCCATGATTGCGAGAACACTACACCAGATGCGGATGCAACAAATCAAACTGGTTCTCATAACGCCCTTGTGGCAGAGCCAACCGTGGTTCCCGGACCTCCTGGCCTCCTCCTGCATGGATCCTCTCCTCCTTCCAACCTCCCAGGACCTGCTCACGGATCCCAAAGGACGTCTCTACCCTCTCCTCCTGGAAGACCGGCTACCCCTGGTGGCTTGGTCTCTTTCCGGGGTTCCTGGCGAGTCGCAGGCTGCTAGGGACCTCTTATGGGACTCTTGGGCCCCAGGACCTAGACGCTGCTACCTTTCAGCTTGGGCCTCCTGGTCTACTTGGTGTATTGAATAGGACTCCGATCCATTTACGGCACCTGTTCCCATGATTCTTAATTTTCTTTGCTCCTTGTTTTCTTCTGGCTGCTCTTATCGTTCTATCAACGTCGTTCGCTCCGCGATTTCGGCAGCCCACACCCTCCCGGTCGGCAAAGATCCTCTGGTCTGCCGCCTGCTTCGCGGCATGCGGCTTCGCCGGCCCCCAAATACCATCAACTATGGGACGTGGGACTTGTTCTCCGTTTTTTCAGGGATTGGCTTCCGAATGAACGCCTCTCCCTTCGCCAACTATCCGCTAAATGCGCTTTTCTCCTTTGTCTGGTGTCTTTCCGACAGGTTTCGGACGTTCGGGCCTTCGATGTTGATGCCATTGAAGGAGTCACATTCCATATCTCTCGTCGCACTAAGTCGGGTTCGGCGTCGGTCTTTTACCCCTTTTTTCCAGACGACCCGCAGCTCTGTGTCGTGTCCACCCTCCGCAGATACGTTTCGGTTACCTCCTCGCTACGTTCTTCTTCGTCGGGTCAACTCCTAGTTTCCTACGTGCGCCCTCACGCCCCAGTTTCGGTCACCACACTGGCCCGTTGGATCCGCTGGATCCTTTCCCTTGCAGGTATAGACCCCGCTTTCGGCGCCCACTCCTTTCGCGGAGCGGCGGCTTCATCAGCCTTCCTGGCAGGGGCGTCCCTTTTGGATATTCTCCGAACGGCGGACTGGTCTAGGGAATCTACTTTCCGTACCTTTTTTTTTTTCGCACTCCCCCTTCTGCGGGGACGTCTCTTCTTCAGCGTTAAAATTGCAAAATAGGAAGCCTCCTGTCATGTTTGAAAATTGAAGATTATGCTAGCTTTAGTGTACTAATAATCTTAATTTTAATAAGGACAGGAGGCGACTATTTTCCCTCCCTTCTGTTCCCTACCCTGACTCCTCGGGGGAGTGGACCTCAAGGTGACGGATATGGGGTTTGTTTTTAATAATCTCTCTATTTGGGACATGTTCGAAATCTCTCACCCTCATGTTGCCTTCTAGACGGACAGATTTTAATTATAACTACATGCTTACACCTGCCATACATTTAGCCACTAGACAATTTGCACTTTGTTTGTAATGATTTTACTTTACACCATTCCGTTAAGGCCCACAGGCGTGATCAATTACGCTTCATTACCTAACCTATATTTTCATACTCTTCTTTCAGTGTAACCTTCTTCAGGACCTCCACTGGTCGCTGGTTTGTTAACCTCACGACTCCATAAGATGGGATGAAGGCTTCATTTGGTCTTACCTCCAACCTCGTTATCAGAATTCTCCTCAAGTTCCGCTCGCCAGAAACCGCTGTTGCAGTTTTCGTTGTATTTCTGGATGTTCGACCTCATTCAGGACCTGGATGTCGTTTCTAGAAAGAGGAAGTGTACACGCAGCATGACCCTTATATACTATGCTGCGCAATGATTTACTTGTTACTCTTTACGTTTTTTCTTTACTGCTGTGGAGTTAGTAAAGAGAGTAAATGCAAAATAGTCGCCTCCTGTCCTTGTTAAAATTAAGATTATTAGTACACTAAAGCTAGCATAATCTTCAATTTTGTGAAAAGGTTCCATATTCTAGGCTCAAAGTGTCACACTCTAGTCGGCTAATTAATCCAAACCCCCTGAGCAAAGGGTACCTCAAAATTGTGACTTTGCGGTTTCATAAGCGGTAAGCCATAATCATCCAAATTATAACAAAGGCTTGAGATATCTCGCTTTGCATGTAATGAGTCTTATATGTTAGTTTCACCTTTTAAGTTGCATTACTGAAATAAATTAATTTTGCACAATATTCTAATTTTTCGAGTCTCCCCTGTAGTCTCTCTTAGTTGGTCTGGAAAGAATCTAAGTTGGTAACCCAGTTCACAGATGTTGTCGCCGATATACCCTTGTGGAACTAGTTAGACCTTCCACATTTACAAACCATCATGGGTGTGGAGCGATAGAAGATGACTGGGGTGCACAGTTTGGGTGATGTTGATAATCAGAGGCTGTTCCTCTGACAAAAAATTTGCTATCCATCGCTCCCTTTTCTTTTCATATCTAGAGCTCAGATCGGCTCTACAAACTACATATCCTGACCCAACGGCTACGTTTTCTCCGTATTCATTAATAGGAGTTATTAAAACCCAAGGGCCCAGAGGCTTCTTCTTGTCGATTTATTCACATTTACTGCACACTAGAATCATGGGGCGCAGCTAGAAGTGACTGGGACCCATAGCAAATTTTGCAACTGCATTCACTTCAATGGGACCTTCCTGTCCAAGTGAGTAGTAGGGTAATGTCCCTCAGAAGTGAATAGGGATGCCATAGTTGCAATTATACTGCTCTTCACTACAGTTGGTAAGCAGGTTAACAATGAGGAGAAGGCAGCACTTGTATGAGTGCTGTCTTCTTTTCAAACAGCTGATCGGTGGGGGTGTCGGGAGTCGCCCCCTCCCCCCACCGATATGGATAGGTCATGAATAGAAAAAAAAATAGACCAAGCCTTTAAGGAGATTCTCTTAGTAGTCTGCTGCCCACTCGGTGTAGCTTGGCGGCCAGTGCCGGATACGCCGCCTCCTAATTTTACTAAGATGTAGAGTCTGAGAAGGAGAGACTCGGGTCCACAGCACTGAAGCCAGCCTTGTTCACCCTTGTTGGGATCTTTCTCACTGGACTGCAGTCTTCACAAGCTCTTCTCCTCTTCAAATTCTGCCGACGCACTGCTCCAAGCAATAAAATCTAGAAGGTAGAAAAAAATCTTTTGTAATATACTATTAGCCCAAGAGGTAGAAAATGTAGGATGAGGGTAAGAAAGTCATCGAAGCCTAGACATGACCTGAGCAGTGCGCTAGGCTATTTTCAGTTTTGGTGTTTCGTTATAGAGAGTAGTGTGGGCCCTACAGGTCTGACATTGGTGGCATTTGTCAGTGTCACATTTTTAATTTTTTCCCAGTATTAAAACGCAAGAAAAACTATACATACAGTATGTGGTAGCCACCAGATATATACTTACCTAGAGAATTAAGATCACAAGTGAAAAAAAAATATAAATTTAAACTGTGGCAAAGTTGTTTTTTTTTTTAAATCAAATTCCATTACCTTTGGAATTTTTTTACCACCTCCCACTACATTTTATGCAATATTAAATGGTTACGTTGAAAAGTACAACTTGTCCTGCTAAAAACAAGCCCTCATACAGCTATGTAAAAAAATAAAATAAAAATAAAAAATTAAGGCTCTGGGAAAGCGGAGACCACAAAACAAAAATGCAAAAGGAAAAAAGCCTCTGGGGTAGAAGAGGTTAAAATTAAACCTTCCCTTCCCTTTCCCTTCCCTTTCTTCCCGCTGTTCTGCCATGTACTAGTGCTTATTATGGCACATATAAGCGCACACCCTCTGCATATATAAGAGTAACAAAATAAGTAGTAGTAGATGGCAGAACAGCAAGCAGGGGTGCACAGACAAGGGCCAGGGGGGCACATATAGGGGCCAGAGAGGTGCAGACAGGGGCCAGGGGTGCACAGAAAGGGCCAGGGTGGTGCTCACAGGGGCAAAGGAGACGCAGACAGGGGCCAGGGGGGGCACAGAAAGGGCCAGGGTGGCGCACACAGGGGCCAAGGAGGCGCAGACAGGGGTGCAGACAAAGGCCAGGGGGAAAGATAAGGGCCAGGGGCGTAAACAGGGGCCAGGGAGGTGCAGACAGTGGCCTGGGCAGGCACAGACAAGACCTAGAGGGGCGCAGATAAGGGTCAGGGGCTGTGCTGAAAGCCAGAGAGGCACAGACGGGGCCAGGGGCTGCGCTGACAAGGGCAAGGGGGGCACACAGGCAGCAGGCACAGACATGGATGGACGATGGACAGGCCAGGCCCCAATGTCACCGGGGCCGCACTGTATGTGAAAGGGCCTGGCCTGAAAAACTGTATTATGAGGACCTTTCATGGGCCTGGACTTTGTAAACTAAGTAGCAGGACATGTAGAGATCTCCCTGCACTTACTATTATATCTGGGCGCCGCTCCGTTCGCCCACTGTGGCCTGTTGTGCCTTTTCATAGGTGTATAACATTTATATATAAATATCCTAATTATAGAGGATTTGATATATAATAGGCCATATTGTGTTATATTCACCACTGTGTATGTATTTTAAAGTAGGCCGAAATAGGTTCATGGAAAGGACACAGTTCATGTAATTTCTTCTCTGTAGATGTGCCAGTCTGAGAAGTGATTCTTGTCTCCTTATAAATTTATGGCTGAGATAAGGATATTCTCTAGAGACGCATCTGGTATTAATTATCCCTACGATTTAATGTCTATTGAGGAAGCAGAAAATCTGTGATGTATATGTATAATGAACATTAAGTTTTAGTGTAAGATAATCAATAAGACATATGTGTTGTACTATATTATTGGATATTATGAAGGATGTCAATGCATCTATTATCTTATATATTTCTCACTAGGAACGCATACACTCCTAAAGCATGATGAGAAGAATTTTAAGTGTAAACTTTGTTTAGTAAGATAGTGCTATTTTAACTAACAATCAATCAACCGGAGTAACAGAGGAGACACACATTTTGTGAGAGTAAAAGGTCCATTGTATTCTTATCGGTACATAAATTTGAGAGTATGGGAAAAGTCTAAATGGTACCACAAAGTCTATGCCTTGATTGGTTTATGTGTAAAAAATATCTTAGCTCTGATTTAGGATTCCATATATTATGTGTATAGAATGTAAGATAAATCAGACCTGGACAGTTAACCCTTAATAGTGATGATGCTAGTAGCTTATGCAATAGTGCCACCTAGGTATGAATAGGTAACATTGCAGCTGAAATGCATTCTGGGTGATAGTGACATCACAGTCATTATCATATGTACACGCCTAACCGACAATGATTGGAAAACTCCAAGTTAGGAAGGTGTGTCTAACTGATAAGTTTGTGATCATAAACCACACACCTATGAAGGAAAAAAAGGACAACAACAGAGAGCAACAGAAGACCTAGAAACGCAGAGAAACAAAGAAGGAGAGACCCCAGGAGACCCCAGGAGAAAAATCCCAGTGATCAGAACAGGCCTTAGAGCTGACTTCCCTTAGACTCTGCATATACAACTGCACTCTCGGGTAACGTATAACTTTATTATGTGTAGTATTGATTGGCTTGATATTTAGGAAAATCCCCGCTTTAGTGTGGATGTATTATGTTAGATGTACTACATTCATATATATTTTATTTTTTTTTAAACAAATTTTATTGGCAGAAAATGACAATATAATATATGGCACGACACGTCCCACCAAACAGATTATGTGGGAATAGATCGCATATCAGTAGATACAATAAACTACATCTGATCAAGAATCAATTACATTTCCATTTTTATGATTGATTGAGGGACAAGACATCGAAAACAATGTATAATCATTTTCTCAACTACATCAATATTATCACTGTTCAGTGAAGATGCATATCACTAAATAAAATATCTAATATTGATATGAGAGAGAATCTCTGATTGGAATGCTCACATTCTATAGCCCATATCAGGCCTTAAAATTCATAAGTTGTGTAGCAATACTACCCGATATCAGAGATTGGTAATAGCTTGAGCAGAGCAAGGGTTTGTATCTACCTTAATCAATATTAATTTTATTGTGTATTTTTCCCTCACCCACAACAGCACCACGAGAAAGAGGATCCGCCCCCAAAGACAGGAAACCTGAAGTACAAAAAGGCGGAAACTCCCCTCCAACTTCAGTATGGTTTACTATCTTTGGAGGGGAAGCCTGTGGAACACTCTTCTCTCCCCATGGTTGCCCTTACTTACCTGCGGTCCCCAATATTGATGCTTGGCACAGCGGTGCACAGTGGGTCCTGCAGAGGTGCGATGACTGGGGGCTCCTGAGCACTGACGGGCATGATGCTTCCGTGCTATTAAAAGCACTAGTAAGCATCGTGGGCACGTCCGGAAGAAGTTATAAGCATGGAGGGAGATCGTTTGGCCCGGGGGGAGGAGAGCCTGCTCTGCTCTATAGTAAGGGAAGCCAGACCCAGAAAGAGGCATGGAGTGCACGTATGCGAAGCGACGCATCACGTTACGTAGGGGGGAGTGCGGTTAAGAGCACAGGACCCGGAAGTGAGCTGCCGGCGGGTGATTACACTGAATTCAGTGTCTGCAGCAGCGTTCCTGAAGAGGGAAACCGTTTGATTTAGGAGCGCGGCAGCCACTATGGAGGCCGAAAGAAAGGCCTAAAAAAGCTTTGGCTAAAAGGCGAAATAAGGAATGTGGTATATGTAGATGTTCCCTGGCTTCTGAATATGAAAAAAGGCTATGCCAGACCTGCACTGATAAAACAGTGGCAGGGGAGTCGCCATAATTTTATAAATGTCTTCAGTCGCTGGTCAGAGTTGAAATTGACTTGTCCCTGGCTTCAAGAAAAATCAGTGCATCTAAGAAGCAGAGGCCTAAAAAAAAAGTTTTCCCATCGTTGGTGAATCATTATTCAGACAACTCATCTTACTCTTCTGAAGGTGAAGGGAAGGAGATAGGAAGGCTGCTATTAAAAGCAGTTAAATCAACTATGGCAGTCATGCTCAACCTGCAGCCCTCCAGCTGTTGCAAAACTACAACTCCCAGCATGCCCTAACAGCCTACAGCTATCTGCCTACAGCAAGAAATTGTGGGAGTTGTAGTTTTACAACAGCCGGAGGACCGCAGGCTGAGCATGCCTGAACTATGGGAATAGAAGATTCTAAGGAACCAAAATCAGTGCAGGATATAATGTTCGGCAGCCTTGAAACAAAACATCTAAGATCTTTCCTGGTTCATAAAAATGTGTCGGCATTGATTAATGGGGAATGGAAAAGGCCTGACAAGAGGGTTTATATTCCAAAAAATATAAATAGAAAATATCCTTTTTCTGAAGAGGTATCAGTAACCTGGAATGACGCTCCTAAAATATATGTAGCTATTTCCAAAGTAGCAAAAAAGACATCCCTATCTTTTGAAGACATGGGATCATTAAAAGATCTTTTAGATAAAACAGCAGACGTTTTTTTAAAGGGGGCCTGGGAAGAGTCTACTTCTCCCTTCAGACCTTCTATTGCCTCAACCTATACTGCTCGCTCCTTAATAATCTGGTTGTCGGAGCTAGAAGATCAATAAAAAAATAAATGTCCTAGAGAGGAAATTTTAGCAGGACTTCCAACTATTAAAAAAAGCAACAGATTTTTTGGCGGATGCAATTAAGTTAGAGGCTTGTTCCTCTGCTCTGACCAATTCTGCACACAGAACCTTATGGCTGAAAAACTGGACTGGGGATCAACAATCAAAAAGAGGCTTTGTGCAGTGCCCTGTTAAGGAGAATTTTAGTTTGGTTCATCTTTGGATGAGTTGTTAGAAAAAGCAGCGGACAAAAAGAAGAAATTTCCTGCACAGAACTTCTTTTCCTCCAGAGGAAGATTTAGTCAGTCCTTTTGTTCCCATCAAACCCATAGAGAAGGAGAGATAAGGACTTTAAACTTAGATCCTAGAGAGGGGGGGAGAGGCTTCTTCTTTTACAATCCATTAGAGACGAGAATGTCACCAGGTTCCATGTGGGAGGAAGACAAAACATTTTTTTTCCTGCATGGAAACTAATTTCTAGGAGTCCGCGGATTTTAGACACTTTTTGAGTCAAGGACTAAAACTGGAATTCCGCTCTCTCCCTCCGTCGCGATTCGTAATAACAAAATCCACCTGGATAGAAGAAAAAGCTATAGTGTCAGTTGTACTGGTGCCAGTACCAAAGTGTCAGGAAGGAGAAGGTTTTTATTCTCCTATTTTTCTAGTCACAAAATCAGATGGGTCTTTCAGAACCATTATACATTTTAAAAAAGCTAAATCGGTTCTTGCTGGTAGAAAAATTAAAGATGGAAACTATAAAATCTCTGATAAATCTTTTGTTTCCAGAGTGCTTCATGGATGTGTTAGACTTAAAATACGCTTATTTTCATGTCCCTATACATCAGGAGCATCAAAAGTATTTACTGGTTGCAGTAGAGATAGTTATCAACCACATGCAATTCCAGGCCCTTCCGTTATCAATGGCTCCCAGGAATTTCACCAAAGTGGTGGCTGAAATGTTGGCTCACAGTCGAGAAAAATACCTACTCTTTATCCCATATATAGATGACTCTTTAATTGTAGCAGAGTCCAAGGAGGCTTGCAGCAGAGCAGTGCAAGAGGTGATCCGGATCCTGAAGAAATTGGGTTGGATCCTGAACAAAGAAAAATCAAAACCGAATAGTCTTCAGCTTCAAGAATTCCTGGGTCTGATTCTGGATTCCAAAAGGCAGATGTGTTTTTTACCAGAAGAAAAAATCTTGAACATAATAAAAAAGATACTGACCTTGATCAAACCAAAAATGTCATTAAGGAAAGGTATGTCGATTCTGGGAAGCCTAACTTCATGTATTCCTGAGGTCATGTGGGCCCAATTTCATTCAAGGGGACCTCAATGGGAGATATTGACAGCCTGGCAAAGGGGAAAACAGCCCTTATAATTAAAAATAGAGATCTCAGCTCAGACGTTACACAACCTGAGATGGTGGTTGAATGGAAACAAATTGAGTCAAGGAACACCATGGATAATGATCGATTTACTTTGCTTGACGACCTATGCAAGCCCTTGGGGCTGGGGCATCTATATTCAAAATCTATCCTTTCAGGGATCATGGAAGGGGATTCTGAAATCTGCCTCCTCAAATATGGAGGAATTTATGGCAGTGAAATTTACAATATTGGAGGTCCTACAGAACAGAATAGTGGTATCTTATATAAACAAACAGGATGGTACCAGATGTCGAAGTCTGATGTCAATGCTCAGCGACATTCTTCAGATAGCAGAACAAAACTGCAATTCTATCTCGGCAGCCTACATAAAAGGGATGGAGAAGGTACAGGCAGATTTTTTGAGCCGTCATTTAATTTCCCAGGGAGAATGAAGCCTAAATCCGAAAATATTCAGAAAGATAGCAGACAGTTGGCGTCTTTCGTGTGTAGACCTTTTTTGTTTCGATTCAGAACAGAAAGGTAAAAAAAAAATATCTCCCTGTCCCCAGAAGGATTCCCCTGTGGTCTAGATGCTTTCCTCCACAGGTGGAATTTTCCACTAGCTTATGCCTTCCCTCCCTTCCCCTTGATTCCCAGGGTTAAGGAAGTTTTCAGTGACTGATCTATGGGTTCTCCCAGCAACCCACCACCTTCTTTCTCAGGGGCCGGTATTTCACCCTAGGTAGACAGTCTTCACCTGATGGCCTGGAACTTAAAAGGTAGCTTTTAGCTAGGAGATGTTTTTCTGATGAATTAATAAATACTCTCTTGAAAAGTAGGAAAAAAGTCACAATTTCCATCTATGCTAGAGTCTGGATTTTTTTTTTTCATTTGCAGGGTTACAATTTATGGACCTCCCATGTCCGGTGCTGAGTTACTAAGATCTTAGAGTTTCTTCAGAAGGGGTTGCAGTTAGGGTTGTGTCCCCCCCCCCCCCCCCCAACACCTTAAAGTTTCAGGCTGCAGCAGTTTTGGCTGTTTTTAATGAACAGATTTCAGCAAATACATGGGTCATAAGATTCTTTAAATCGGTCACTAAAACAGCTTTCAACTTGTCCCCAAGAATAGCTCCGTGGGATTTGAATCTTGTTCTGAGTGCTCTTACTAAACCTCCTTTTGAACCCATTGAGCAGATTCCGATTAAAATGCTATCTCTTAAATTATGTCTATTAGTGGCTCTTCAGCCCGTAGAATTAGTGAGCTTTAGGCGATCTCTATTAATGCACCTTACACTACCATTTTAGATTATAGGGTTATCAGAACCTGACCCAGCATTTATTCCAAAGTGGCCACTAGGTTTCATAGGTCTCAGGAGATTATCCTTCCATGTTTCTTTGAAAATCCAACCTCAGAGGAGGAAAAGGCTTTCCATTGCCTAGATGTTAGGAGATGTTTACTCCATTACTTATCTAAAACTAAAGATTGGAGGAAGTCTTCCTCAATATTTATTCTTTTTCAGTGAAAGAATAAGGGTCAGCAAGCATCTAAAAGAACCTTGGCAAGATGGATTACTTCAGCGGTATCTCTGGCCTATTCATCTTCAGGAATTTAACCTCTAGAAGGCCTTCACGCTCATTCTGTTAGAGCAGTGGTGGGCAAACTTTTTTGTCAACTGAGCCAAATATCGCCAAAACCACAATTGAAATTTATTTTGAGAGCCACATTTTTCAAACCTAAAATATATAGGAAGGTACATTGTTTTTAGTTTCAATAAGTTTTTATTGAGAATATCCTGCATGTAAGTATCCACATGGAGGATACAAATGACACAACTAATAAAACAAAGACTTTAGAACAATATTATTTATCGATAACGTTAAATTCCGTAAAATCTGCCTTACAATGTAGAGAAAATTACATCCTGACAATGACTAAGTCACAAACACTAATGTGAACAATGGTCTTGCATCTCCTTGGAAAGTTTGAGTAAGGCCGAATGCACACGGCCGTGAGTGGTCCGTGGAACCACGTGCTGGATTCCTTCTTAGAGCAGGAGCGCACGGCGTCATTGGTTGCTATGACGCCGTGCGCTCCCTGCTGCCGCCACAGTACAGTAATACACTGGTATAGATCATCGTTGAGACGATTTCTCAATTTACTCTTGAGGTTCATGCTTGAAAATGATTGTTCGCATAAATATGTAGACCTGAATAAGGAAAGAACAGCAAACGCTAGTTTTTTCAGTTGAATATATGAGTCAGGAATACTATTCCAGGTGTTAAAAATCAACATATCTTCCTTCTCCAGGTCTTTCAAAGCAGACCACTTGTGCTGTGAACTAAAAGCCTCATGCACACGACAGTATTTTTTCACGGTCCGCAAAACGGGGTTCCGTTGTTCCGTGTCCGTTTTTTCTTCCGTGTGTCTTCCTTGATTTTTGGAGGATCACCAGACCAGAAAAGTGAAAAAAAAATCTAAGTCAAGTTTGCCTTGAAAATGATAGGAAAAAAGCGGACACGGATCACGGACGCGGATGACAAATGGTGCATTTTCCGAGTTTTCAATGGACCCACTGAAAGTCAATGGGTCCGCAGAAAATCACGGAAAGCGGAACAACGGACACGGATGCACACAACGGTCGTGTGCATGAGGCCACATTCACCTTTGTTTTTCTCCCATATTTCTAAATCAGCACAAAGATATTCAAAATTCAAGCTCCACAGTTCTTTGTTTTTTAAATCCAGAAATTGCATTTCAAAGTTGCCAATGTTGATATTAAGGGGAGAAAAATGTAATTCCATTACAGTAGCATCCAGAGGTTTGCTTTTAATAATTATTGCGTCAACAGTACCAGTGAGGACTATTAGGGCTCATGCACACGACCGTGTGCCCGCCGTTGCCGTATTGCGGACCGCATACGGCGGGTCCGCAATACATGGGCACTGGCCGTGTGCAGCCCGCATCATGGACCCATTCACTTCAATGGGTCCAGGATCCGGGATATGAGTGCTACAGAGTGCTTCCGTGGTGATTCTGGCTGTGCTTCCGCACCGCAAAAGAGTAGTGCATGCGCTACTTTTTTGCGGTGTGGGCAGTCTGATGCGGATCGCGAACCCTATTCAAGTGAATGGGTCCACGATCCTCATGCAGCTGCCCCACAGTCTGTGTCCATGCATTGCGGACCGCTATTTGCGGTCCGCAGCACAGGCACTGCGCCCTTACGTTTGTGGGCATGAGCCCAGAGTGTGTTTTTACATACTTTTATATGTACTTTCTTTTATTTGGATCTTGATTATTATTTCATTTTATCTTTATCATTTTTTGCTTTTATTAAACTTGTCTGCAGACATTACTTTTGCTGTTTAAACACATGCCAAGTAAATGCTGATGCCAAATAGTTGAGTCACCTGTAGAAGGAGGTACTCTGACTCTATGCCTTTAGTCACGTTCAGCGGTGTTCTGGCAGATTTCACTGCCCGGGAAGTTTTCACTACCCCTCGTCACTTCCTCCTGGTCACGTCTGGAAGGAGGTGCGTCCCTCGTCATGTCTGGAAGGAGGTGCGTACTGCGTACCGTACTACAAGTGAAAGCGCTTAGTGTCATGATGCGCGTGTGCTAATACTAGTTAGCGGACACGCCCTCTCTTGCTTTGTGGAACGCAAATGCGTCCCACAGGCAAGAACTCTGTAGTGCAGGATGGGTTGGTTTCGCCGTGGGAGCCTGCACCAAAGAGCCGCTTGTGGCTCGCGAGCCGCGCTTTGCCGACCACTGTACTAGAGCAATCGCTACCTCTTGGGCGGAAAAAGCTGCTGTATCTTAGAGGATATCTGTAAAGCAGCAGTCTGGTCTTCACCTTCTACCTTTTTTCAATCACTATTGTCTGCAGTTCAATTCACCTTCTGATTTATCTTTTGGTTCTAAGGTGCTTTCAGCTATTATCCCACCCTTGGAGTTCCTTGGTTTACACTCTCGTGGTGCTGTTGTGGGTGAGGGGAAAAATGAAGATTACTCTTACCGGTAATTGGATTTTCCTGAACCCACGACAGCACCCATTTTTTCCCTCCCTTTTTTTTCTTAGTGATGGAGTGACATGAAACTAACCTTAAGAGTTTCTCAAATACTTAGAGAAAAAATACTGAAGTAGGAGGGGAGTCTCCGCCTTTTTGTACTTCAGGTTTCCTGTCTTTGGGGGCGGATCCTCTCTCCCGTGGGGCTGTCGTGGGTTCAGGAAAATCCAATTACCGGTAAGAGCAATAATCTTCATTATCTCATAATTGTGGTCGAGACGGTTGTATTACATTTTTATGTGATTAGAGGTGATATGGAACGCTGGTAGTTGTGTTAGACCCATCTAGTGGCGAATATTGGGTACTGCATATTACTGTGTGTTATTGCATATTATTGAGTTTTTCTATTTATTAAGCTTTGATTGTATTTTAAGTTATTGTATAATAAATCATTTATGTTTTTGCAGACGCTTGTACCATATTTTACTGATTGCACAACATAATTAAATTAACAATAAATTATTTTTGAGGTGTTTTATATGTCCAACTCTAGGATCAATTCCCTTTGATCCTTTCTTTTATATAAAGCATTTGCTATATATCCCCGACAGGCCCCTGTTACCGTTCCCGCGCTGTATGATAATTACTACTATCGGAGCAGGAAGGAGGAGACTGCCCTTTTTCTCAATGGGCGTTCCTTCTCCCTGGCTGTAGCGCTGTCCAATCGCAGAGCGTCACAGCCTGGGAGGAAAAAAAACTCACCTTCTCCGTGGCTGTGATGCTCTGCACTGCGATTGGACAGCGCTACAGCCAGGGAGACGGAACACCCATTGAGAAAAAGGGCGGTCTCCTCCTCCCTGCTCCGATAGTAGTAATTATCATACCGTGCAGGAGACGGTAACGGGGGCCACAGCAGGTGAACATAGCGGCGCCCATATATAATAGTAGGTGCAGGGAGATCCCTGGGCGCCGCTCTACATGTCCTGCTACTTAGTTAACAAAGTCCGGACCCATGAAAGGTCCTCTTTAGTCTGACTGACACGCTTGCTGGGCAACCGGCCCTTTGTCAGCCCGGGCCCTGAAGAATCCGCTTCCCGTGCTTCCTTGATAGTTATGCCACTGACTAGAACTCTCGTTAATCCCCTTGTGGTGATAGACAAATGGAAGAAACAGATTCCCACACTCTCTGATGAATCAATAATAGATTTATTAGAATCTTATCTTAAAGGGGAGCGGGCAAAGTAGTGGTTGTATGGCATCTGGTTTCCTGGGGTCTGGCCACCTCCAAGCTCTCACCCCATGCAAGTGAATGGGAGCGCACTGTGCTTGCGCGGCCACTGCTCCCATTCATTTCTATGGAGCCAATGGAAATAGCCAAGCCAGCATATGCGCAATGTGCCCTCCACCACTTTCCCCGATCCATTCTCGGTGTTGGTGGGACCCGCACCTATAAGACAATAGGGGTGTATCCTAGCAATATGCCCCCATTGTCTGTGATGGGAATACCCCTTTAAGATTTCACCAGCAATCAACAATGAGCTTATCCACCTCTGCATTATTCATCAAACATATCTCACTCCAGTCAGATTATACAGGCTAGGTAGAGCTCCGTGTACTGCTTGTCCAGGATGTGAGGGGCTGGAGGCGATCTTCTGGCACATGATGTGGTTGCGCAGTCCGGTATCTACTTTCTGAATGAGGGTAATTGACATCCTTTCAACCTTGTTATCCATCCTATTACTTGCACTGCGGAGCTATGTCTCTTGGGTTTATAGGACAAGGAACACTGGGATCACTATATGGCTATATTCCTCCAAGAATTTCTGGCTCGTAAATGCATTGCTTTGCGATGGTACAGTTCCAACACGCCAACTCTGAGTATGGGGAAAACACAGATAAATCAAATGCTGCCATATATCGCCTTAGTAGTTTCTGAGTGCTTTGTACAATGTACTTACTATGCTGACTGTATAATCCATTGACAACATTGTTACTGTATTGTCAGTTTTATTATCTTTTTAAATAAAAAGTAAAAAAAAAAATGCTAATATGGTGCTGCAAAGATTTTTTTTTCCAGAATAAGTAATAGTTTTACCACATAGGAAACGATGTAAAAACAAAACCATTAAAACTCTGACGAAGTTGTGTGTTTTTTTTATTTTATAATTCCACTCCTTTTTTATTTATTTTTCCTACTTCCCACTACATTTTATGCAACTGTAAATGGTGGTATTAGAAAGTAAAATTTGTGCTGCAAAAAACAAGTCCTCATATGGCTGTGTGATGGCAGGGAGTAAAAAATGAAAAAATAAAAAATGGCCCAGTCCCGAAGGGGTTAAAGGGGTTTTAATATTGTAAACTTATACTCGGCATAGGTCATCAATATCAGATGAGCGGGTATCCAACACCCCCACCGATCAACCGGCTTGAAGGGAAGGCCGTGTTTCGTGTGAGCGCTGCCTGCCCTTCATTGTTTACCTGATCGCCATCGCAGCATTGAGTAGGTGTAATTACAAGCCATCCCATTCTCTTCTATGGAATGGTGCCTTTCCATTCAAGTGTATAGGAACAACCAGTCCCATTGAAATGAATGGGATGGCTTGTAATTACACCTGCTCAACGCTGCAAGGGCAAGCAGGTAAACAATGAAGGGAAGGTTGCGCTCGCACGGAGTGCGGCCTTCTCTTCAACCAGCTGATCTGCAGGGGTGCTGGGTGTCGGACCCCCACCGATCTGATATTGATGACCAATCCTGAGGATAGTTCATAAATATTAAAATCCCAGAAAACCCCTTTGTGACCACCCATACACCATTTTACAGCGGTCACTAAGGGGCCTTACGCTGGGCCGCCAATTTTTCACGATAGCCCAGTCTAAGCGCTGAGCAGGTCCTGCTCTAACAGCCCGGACCGGCAGGAATCCCTCCTTACATGCCGTGGGAAACGGCAGAAGCCGCATGTAAGTGGTGACATAGGGAGAGGACTCCCTCTGTCTCCTGTTGGCATGCTGGAAATGCGATTGCGGGGTGCCGATGTGTTATACCTGGTGTAGGCCCAAAGCCTGCCTTGAGTGTTCCCCAGCAGGCTGGCCCACAAATACCCATTCACTTTAATGGATCCACAAGATACGGAGTGGAAGTCCACAGCAGAACTAGGGAGTGCTTCCGTGGAATTTCGGTCCGTTGCTCTGCACCGCCAAAAATTATATTTTAAAAAATAAAATAAAATCGGACTAAATCTTGTGTATTGCAGACCCATTCATGTATGCACAACGACCAGTAATATCTACAGTATGTTAATAGTAGAAGTATGCGATATCTCAGTAGCTGGCAAATACAACAGGGTATTTCCTGCACTGATCTTTTCTGTTGGATGCCCTTTCAGTCCAAATTGAGATTAAATAAAGGCAGGGCTCATATCTGTGCTTTAGTCTGGAAAGTTTATCTTGTTTGGGAAATTTAGGTTTAACGGATATGTGACCATCTGCCCCAAGAACGTCCATTGTGCCAATGAGATTTGCATAAAAACTGTTTTAATAGTCAGGTAGAGCAGTGAGTTTTCAATGAACAGAGATTTTGTGAAACTTGAATCTTCTGGCATGGTCCTCTCAAAAAAGTCCATCTACAATGCCTTACACACACACAGATTCCTCCTTTCATTTTCCAAAGGAGCTGTCCGAAATAAAAGGGGGAATCTCTTTGAAGGTGGAACTGAATTTTTTCTACTGTATTTAGGCCTCTTTCACACGAGCGATACGGATTGTGTCAGGATGCGTTCAGTGAAACTCGCACCATTTCACAAGCAAGTTTGGTCAGTTTTGAATGCAATTGCCTTCAGTGTTTCAGTTTTTCTCCTGTGTGAGTGCAATCAGTTTTGATGCGTTTTTCATGCGCGTGAAAAAAAAAAACGGTTTACAAACAACATCTCCTTGCAACCATCTGTGAAAAATGCATTGCATCCAGGTTACATCCGGATGCAATGGGCCAGATTTATCATGACTCTGACAGCTCACTCCACTTTCACATATGGCTAAAGTCAGTTTTAGCCAAGTCAGATTTATGATCGGCCCTTTAAGACTAATAAATGTGGTTTGACGGTAGCAGTTTATCAGTCAGTAAGCAGCTTTACAAAAGTTGCACATCCTTGCGAAAAAGTCGCATGTTCTATTAAAAAGTCTCAGAAGATAAGCATGGTCCTCACTGGAGTGAAATTGTGCATTTGATTTGCGATTTTTATTTTTTTTTGCGACTTTTTAAATAGTCCCAATAGTAAATATGCCTAGAGATTCATTTTCAATATGAAAACACGCCCACTTTCAGAAAACTGGCGAGCATAGTGCAGAGCAGAAAAAAGTCGCAAATTTGTGCGCAGTTTTAGCGTTTGCGCATTTTTTTGCGACTTTTTCACTCCATTATTCTGACTTGAGCTAATGATAAATCTAGCCCTATGTGTTTTTCACTGAAGCCCCATTCACTTCTATGGGAGCAGGGCTGCGTCAAAAATGCAGAATATAGAACATGCTGTGATTCTCAGGCAATGCAGAAATGATGCGTGAAAAACAACGCTCATGTGCACAGACACATTGAAATGAATGGGTCAGGATTTAGTGCAGGTGCCAGGGACGTTGCTAGGTTAAAACACTTCTGCATGTTGCCATGATATCCCATTGACCCTAGTGCGGTGATAATACCACCGATTTTTCATTATGCTGAGGACACACTAGCTTTGGGCTGCTTTGTTTATTACATTCGCATGCATCCGTCATGAACGGATCCGGTTGTATTATGTCTTCTATAGGCATGACGGATCCGTCTTGAACGGAGGATGGATCAGTTTTCTATTGTGTCAGAGAAAATGGATCCGTCCCCATTGACTTACATTGTGTGTCAGAATGGATTTGTCTGGCTCAGTTTCGTCAAGCGGACAGCAAAACGCTGCAGGCAGCGTATTGGTGTCTGCCTCCGGAGCCGAATGGAGACTGATCGGAGGCAAACTGATGCTTTCTGAGCGGATCCTTTTCCATTCAGAATGCATTAGGGCAAAACTGATCTGTTTTGGACCGTTTGTGAGAACCCTGAACGGATCTCACGAACGGAAAGCCAAAACATGAGTGTGGAAAAGTAGCCTTAGCTGGTATTGCAGCAAGGTCCTAAATGAGCAGGCCTGGCTTATTTATCATTTTCCATGACGGTATGCTTGCTAGATGGTGGGCGTAGCGTTAAAGGGGTTGTCTCACTTCAGCATTTATCAAATTAATACAAGCCACTTACTAATATATTGTTATCCATATTGCTTTCTTTGCTGGCTGGATTCATTTTTCCATCACATTATACACTGCTCGTTTCCATGGTTACAGACCATCCTCAAATGCATCAGTGGTGGTCGTGCTTGCACAATATAGGAAAAACACTAGCCTATATGCGCTCCCATGGGCCTGGCCACCAGAGAGGCTGACTCTTTTTCCTATATTGTGCAAGCACGACCACCACTGATGGATTTGAGGGTGGTCTGTAACCATGGAAACGAGCAGTGTATAATGTGATGGAAAAATGAATCCAGCCAGCAAAGGAAACAATATGGATAATAACAATATATTAGTGAGTGCCTTGTATTAACTTTCTCTACATGATAAATGCCACTTACTGAAGTGAGACAACCCCTTTATATCTGTCGCACGTCCTGCCGAATGAAGTGCCAAACTTTTGTAGATGTTTGCGCCTCTACATGACTATGGCACTTCCTCTGGCAGTGCAGAGGGACTTTAAGCCTGTATGGAAAATGCTGGTCTTAATAAATGTCTCTCAAAGTGTCATTTTTAAAAAAAATCTGATCATTTTTATTTGCGTTTTATATAAATAGGTAAAGTACTATAAATAGACCATACAATTATTACTTATACAGAAGCCAAATTGTACAAAATAGATGTATTATTTTCAAGCAATCACAAGTTATTATTCTCCAAACAATAGAACAGAAAAAGTACCCCCCAGCCCCAAAACCTCTACCCTCCCACCTCCTTTCCCTTTTCCGTGTGACCATATCCATTATCCTGAAGCCGCGTTCTATTATACACATCATTGAAATCATGGCGTACCTTCCTTCAACGTATATGTTCTTCATCTCTAACTACCAAATCCCCTAATGATCATGCCATTCCATATATACGTCAATCTTTGGGACAGCAATCTAGGGCCAGTCAATCACACCCTCCATTGTTTTTCAAATTTCTTTATAGTACCTCTTTTTATATGAATACCGCTTTCCATAGAGATCATGTGATTCACCATGCTTATCCTTTCCTGCTCAGTTGGAGGAATTGGTTGTATCCAGCGTTTAGCTATAGCTTTGCGTGCATTGTATAATAACTTAGCAATAGCTCGTTTATGATCTACAGAAACTAACAGGTCTTCTACATGTCCAAGGTATCCCACAAGTGGGGTCCTCGGTGTCATAACTTCATAGCTTGCGTCTATTTGTTTATATACCGCACTCCAAAATTACTCCAGTTCCGGGCAGGCCCAGAACATATGCATTGTCTGCTTCCGGGGCAGCACACCTTGGGCAATTAGAGTCCGTACGCAGACCCATTTTAATTTAATTTTAAAAATGTTTTTTATTGTTTCATAGACCTACGAGTATACACCGATAGGCATGACAAAATTAACAATTTCAAAAGCAAAAATACCTCGGCAAGCCTTTACATCAGCCAATATAATAGAAAAACAGACACAGATACAATCTGTACATTGCAATAACTGGTAAAAACCATGTTTTGGAGAACAACTCCAAAAGGGGGGGGGGGGGGGAGACTGAGGGGATGAAGGTAAAGGGTAATTCCATTCCATACTCTTACACTCTATCACAGCATGTATCTGGTCTCAATCTTCTCCAAGGGACTGCTAGATCATTCAGCGAACCCTCTAAACTTTTTCCACGGACCCCATATATCGTTGAAACGTTGAGGCGTCCTAGAATCCCAATGTGCTATTTGTTCCAATCTATAAATCTGGTCACTTTTCATAAACCAGTGTTGCAATGAAGGGGGATCTGTCTTCCTCCAGTATACTGCCACTAGGAGGCGGGCCGCCGCTAATAATGTTTTACACAAAGTAGGGACTACTTTCGATTTCATATTTGTTAACTCTCCCACCAAACCAAATAAACACAATTTTGGTGACGCTCGTATTGTCACCCTACACACCTTGGATAAAATTTCACAAATTCCTTGCCAATACGGTTGGATTTTAGGACATAACCACCAGATATGGCTCTGAGTCCCTATATTTTTCTCACATCTCCAACAGACGGAGCTGACCTCCGGATACATAATGTGTAATCGTTGTGGCGTATAATACCAGTGGGTGAGCACTTTGTAACTATTCTCCTGTAATTTTACACACCTAGAGACCTTCACTGGAGCTGTTAATACCTTCGGTAACTCCCTGTTATCGAATTTAATGTCTAGTTCCTCTTCCCATTTATCGATAAATCTGCACCTATTTGTATCGCTGGAGGAATTAATCAAGGAATAAAGTAGGGAGATCTTCTTTTTATGTTCATGCCTTTGCAAGGCCATCTTCTCAAACATAGTGTGATCAGTGCCCCATATTGGAGCTCTAGTTAATTTCTTAAGTGTATGGTAACAGTGTATAATTTGGAACGTAGTACATTGTTTTAAAGCAGAGTGAATCTGCAATGGTGGCAAATCAGCGTTTTGGCACAAGGACAGTATTGGTGTCCTATTGTTCTTTTTGCCTTCTTTAACCGTGTTCCAGAAACATAAATTTGACTGGCATAGAACGTCCCTTAACTGCATTAGTAAAGCATAATTTGGCATCAGCTTCTGAAGCATATTCAGCGCACACCACTTAGTTATTGTATGTTTGGTAGTCGAGCTATATGTAATAAGCATCCTGATGACCCTTGACAGATCCATGAATAGTAGAGACCTCAATGGAAGGTTTGACATCGCTTCTTCCACCATTATATCCAGTCGACCCGGAGAAGAGCGTAGCCAATCTAAGCCTCTGGTACATAGGATCGCCTTATGGTAAGTATAAACGTCCGGTACTCCCATATTCCCTCTCGAGGGGTGGCGTATTACATATGCCGAGAGCTTTCTCGCTTTTTTCCCTCCCCACAAAAATTTGAGAAAGATCTTTTGAACCCTTTTAAAGAACTCTAGGGGGATAGGGATCGGCAATGCCTGCAGGTAATAAAGCACTTTAGGGAGAAGTATTTTTTTTATTAGGGATTTGCGGCCGAACCAAGAGACAAAGGGGATATCCCAGCTACTAATCAGATCCTCCAACTGTCGAGGGATCAATAAAAAGTTTTCACTATATAATTGACTGAACTCGGGTGTAAGTTCTATTCCTATAAAGGTAATTGCTTTTGACGTCCATTGAAAGGCCGTATTTTTTTGCAAAATAGTTTGTTCCTGTGTCGATAAGGACACATTCAAAACTGTCGATTTTGCAAGGTTAACCGAGAAATTTGAGACTTCATGAAACTGTCCTAGTATAGAGATAATCACTGGGAATGCCCTGTTTTGGGTTCGTGACTGAGTAAAACATCATCCGCGAAAGCGGCTGTTGAGTGCACTGTCTTCCCTACCTTCATCCCCTCTATCTCTTCGGTCTGTCGGAAGGCCTGTAGCAAGGTTTCAATCGTCAGTATGAACAGTAAAGGCAACAAGGGACAGCCTTGCCTATTTTGAAGGCAGGGGAGAGAGTACCATTCACCAGGACCCTTGCTGTAGGATGTCGATACATTGCCATTACTCCATCAATGAAGGACTGAGGGACACCAAACCGGGCCAATGTTTGGGACATGAATTGCCAGTCCACTCTGTCAAACGCCTTTTCGGCATCCGTACTGAGCAGAACTAAAGGCTTAAATGTGTGTTTTGCTAGCTGCATAAGGTTTATTACTCTAATGATACGCAGACCCATTTTAAACATAAGCCATGGTGTCATATACACACGATGTATTAAAAACAGTTGCGAGCGTCTATGCGCTTCACTGATAGAAACCATGGGTACTGCCCCCAAAACATCCCTCCACTCGTCATCCGACAACTCCCCCACATCCTTTTCCCATTTATCCTTAAGACCTTTTTTAAGTGAGTCATGCAACTCCTCATCCAACAAACTGGTATATGTCATAGAAATTATTTTACTGGCTATTCTGGCCTATACTACGGAATCTATTATTAGCATAGATTTTGCGGTTAAAGGGTTGTCTCGTTCTTGACTCTGGATAGCGTGTCTTAACTGTAAATACTGATAAAACACTCTGTGCGGTAATTGAAACTCTGATTGCAGAGTTGGATTTTTCCAGATAGGAGTATAATTCGTACATCTGTCTATTCCTAACAATTCTCTTGCTTTCCCACACACTTTATGTATAAGGAGCAGTGTAGGTAGTCCAGGGGAATATAATCTAAACCTATGGACTTCCGGGTCCGCATTTCTGTTCCCGAAAAAAATAGAACATGCCCTAACTGCGGACAAGAATAGGCATATTCTTTTAGTGCCGGCAATGTGCGGTCCGCAAAATGTGGAACGCACATTGGCAGTGTCCGTGTTTTGCGGATCCGCAAAACACACAAGTGTCTAGCCATCCCCCAAATTTGTCATCCATCCAAGTAGTCTAAGTTTACGTCGTCTTTTAAAATTAGTAAATCTTCCCAAAAGTTTCAAGAAATTGCTGCTACATTTTTTGCAAGATCAAGGAAATTTGTGAGAGGCATAAGATTGGTTAGGAAGTTCCCCTAGAGTAGCAGAGAATGTGACTGTCTGAAATGCCTATATGTTGCTAATTTAGAAGATCTGTTTTGCCTGGATCTCCCCATGAGTTGCACATGGGTTGTCTGTAGAGGGCAGCATTTCACTTTCGTTGTTCATAACCTTTATTTCATGCCGATAAAGTTATGGTTTGAGGAGAAAAGACACATACTGTACTTTACATATTCTAATTATGTGTGTAAATTCATAATGGGAAGCAAAACGGATGCAAAATAGTATTGCAACATTTACGGTCTGGAATATATTTACAGAAAATTTACATAGGGTGATGAAATGTAACTAACGACTCAGCCGCAGTCATTTTTTCTGATGATTATAGAGAAAAAAACATTAATTTTGCCACATCTGTGCGCAGCAGGGATTCTTGTCGCCCATCACAGCTAAAGGATAAAGGCCAGTGCAGGCACTGAGGGGTGTAGTCATATGGTGATGGTGCCTAAAGTGCCCTCTACCACATAAGAAGAAATGAGTATTAGAAATGGTGCATGGTAGTTGTGGGGCTGTGCTACAGATTTTACAGAAAAGAAGTATAGGGTCACTCACACATTATTCCTACAGTAGCTTGTATGACATCCCATTCTAGATCCATAGGCATTAATATGGAGTTGGCCCCCCTTCTGTAGCCCGAACAGCTTCTAATCTTCTGGGAAGGTTTTCTACAAGATTTTGGAGTGTGTCTCTCAGAATTTTAGCCCATTCATTCATAAGAGCATTTATGAGGTCAGTCTCTGGTGTTGAGGTCAGGGCTCTGTGTGGGCCTTCCCTAAACTGTTCCCATAAAGTTGGAGGCATACGATTGTCCAAAATGTCTGAAGCATTAGGATTTCTCTTCACTGGAACTAAGGGGCCTAGGTCATTCCCTGAAGAACAACCCCATAGCATTATCTCTCCTCCACCAAAGTTTACATTTGGCACAGTACGGTCAGGCAGGTATTGTTCTCTTGGTATTCATCAAACCCAGACTTGTCCATCAGGCTGCCAGCTGAGAAGAGAAGATTGATTCATCACTCCACTATACATGTTTCCACTGCTCCAGATTCCAGTGGCATTGTGCGTTATACCACTTCATCTGACACTTGGCATTGTGCCCCAATACGAGGCCATGAGAAGTCGACTGGCCCTTGTTTAAAGTTCCTTTACACGGCCAATGCAAACTGCATGGTGGATAAACAATCAGTAATACGATTGTTTGTTCTCCATATGATGTTCATATTGTTGGCAGCACATCCCATGTTTATAAGGGCAGATGTACTGCTGACAATTATTTATTTTGTTGCATAAAAGATCCGATCAGCCAACAAAAGACCATTCGTTAATCATTGGGGTGTTTAGAAAGAACGAAGATTGTCCTTTAGAGTCTCCAAAATCTATTTACCTGGCATAAAGTGTCCATTTACTAGAAACTAAATCTTCTTATGCTCCAGTTGCGATACTTCCCGGGTTCCCTGCTGGTCTCTTCTGGTTATGGAAATGTGAAGCTCAGCCATTCACTGGATAAGGTGGGTCATCACTGTGGCCGAATAGTCACATTTCCTAAGTCAAGAAGAACTTGGTAGTAAGGACTGGGTGGGGACCAAGGAACAGTAACTAGAGGTCGGTATTCATTTTTTCCTCTGACCCTTTATGGAAACATTTTTACAACCCCTGTAAATAGCAATAGGAAATCACTAGGATGGATACATCTAAGGCAGAATACTCTTGTAATAGGTTGTAGTTGAACCTATAATAGATTCCATGATTTATTGTAGTAATATTTTGAAGGGAAAAGACACGGTTATCTCTCTAGGCACCTGTGTAAACGCTCATTTCGTGCTCATGCAGTGCGTAACTATGTTTAGCTTCACACACCGCCCTATCACCTTGTCACTAAACTGCATACACCTGTGCCATATCGAAATAATTTACAACCTCTTCTCATGGCATAGTAAAACTCTACAGCAGCACATCCCATCTGTAGAGGACAGCAGGATAGCAAAAAATGACTAATGGCTCATGCACACGAACTTATTTTTTTTTTTTTTTTGCGGACCGTAATGATCATCGGTGGTTTATAATGTCACGGATGGTGTTGCAGAAAGCTGGAACTTATAAAAAAAACATCCGACTGGATTAATCCCAAACTAAGGAGAATATGGGTGAGCCTTATAAAACCCCTAGGGCTCTCCCTGACTGCTATGCCTATGCAAAAGTCTATATGATAGACGATTGCATGCCCTCGTACCTTATACTATGTGACACCTGAAAACCCTATAATAGTGAGGGGACACGACCACCGGCTCCCTGCACTTAATACGGACAGAGTCAGGGTCACCTACAATCAAGCCAGCAAGGAACCACAAATAAAGGAAACAGACTTATCTGAGGAATCAGGAGAAGCAGCCTCCAGCAGTGAACACAATCCAGGAAGAAGTATAAACCGCAAAGTGAGGCAGTATGGGAGGGAATATAAAGGGAGACAATCAGTGCAAATAGGTGACAGCTGGGAGAAGGAAAGGAGATGAGAAAGTGAAACCAAAACAAAGAACATCATACAACAGGTAGAGAAGAACGTCTGCCAGATCTTCTCACAGAGCTGGCGGTGACAATCTCCCCCAGTTATCTGTACAGGATAGAGAGATGCTGGATCCCCCTATTCTTTTGGAGGAATTGCAAGCGATACTTCCATCCCTAAAATATAACTAATCCCCTGGCCCAGACGGATTGCCATTTGAATTGTATAGGTACCATGCTAAATCGCTCCTTCCAATTCTTCTTAAGGTTTTGAATGAATCCTGTTCATTTGGCTCTTTACCCCATCATCATTTCAATGGGTCTGTGTACATAAGCGATGTTTTATTACGCATCACTTTTGCATTGCGTGAAAATCACAGCATGTTCTATATTCTGATAGATTTTCACGCAACATAAAAGTGAATGGGGCTGCGTGAAAATTGCATTGCATCTGCAAGAAAGTGTGGATGCAATTTTCACGGATGGTTGCTAAGAGATGTTGTTTGGAAACATACAGTTTTTTTTATCACGCGCGTGCAAAACGCAATAAATCGCATTGCACCCGCGCAATAAAAACTGAACGCGATCGCAAACAAAACTAAATGTACTTGCTTGCAAATTCGTGCATTTTTCACTGAACGCATCCGCATCTAATCTGCTCACGCTCATCTGCAAGGGGCCTTAGGGGCCGGCCATTCTGCAAAATGCAGAATGCAGATGGCCAGTATCCGTGTTTTGCGTATCCACAATTTGCGGACCGCAAAAAAAAGACGGTCGTGTGCATGAACCCTAAGATGGAGTAGATGGCTTATACTGCAAAAGTTAAGCCTCATTCACATGTCCATGTTTATATCCGTGAAGGATCCGTTTGTCATCTGTGTTTCACAGACACTGTGCAGCTAAAAAATCTTTTTCAAAGCATCTCTTCCTAATGATCTGTGAAACACGGGTTGCATACGTGGATTTCACGGACCCATACACCATAATGAGCGAGATGGACCCATGAACACAGACAAAATAGAGCATGCTTCCGTGCTAAAACACGGATGTGTGTGAATGCACATATTAAAATGAATGGGTATTTATTCGGTCTGTGGATAACACGTACAGCACACGCATGTGGAACTCTGACGTGTGAATGAGGCTTTAGATTTATCTGGTGGAACTTAAGGATGCAGAGGCTTCAGGTGCAGGTCGGACCAAAGGTTCCTGTAACATAACAGTAGGTGGGCCCTATTGCAGATTTTGCTTTGAGGCCCAGGAGCATGATTATGGTTTACATTCAGCTCATACATGGGGAAAATGTGACGTATATACCACACGTGCCACAAGGAAAACCATCCGCTGTAGGCAATTGTATACTATTCAGTTGCAGGGGCTGCTATGTTTAAAAATAAAACATAAAAAAAAATGTATAAGGCTACATGCATGCGAACGTTAGGGCTCCGTGCCCGTGACTGTGGGGCAGCCGCATGCGGATCGCGGACCCATTCACTTAAATGGGGTCCGCAATCCGCATCCGACGGCCCACACCGCAAAAAGGTAGTGCATGCGCTACTTTCTTGCAGTGCGGTGGCACGGCCAGAAACGCCACGGAAGCACTCCGTAGTGCTTCTGATCCGTGCCTCCGTTCCGCATTTCCGTGATTGCGGATCCATTCAAGTGAATGGGTCCGCGATCCATTATGCGGAATGCACACGGCCAGTGCCTGTGTATTGCGGACCCGCTGTATGCCAGCCGCAATACGGCCACGGGGGGCACACGATCATGTGCATGTAGCCTAATGCAGTGGTCGACTTTACAGGAAAGCAGAGCAGGCTGCCCTTTCCTATACAGTCAGTATACCGACGTATAGTCGTAAGGGTGCTCACTGAACATGTAATATGTAGAAAGGCTGAGCACTCTCCCAATGGACCACACAGAAACTATTCAAATGATTATTAAATTTATTACACCAATATATAGATCTAAAATTCAACAAAATTACAATAATAAAAATAAAAATACTCTATAAAAATGCACTACAAGTGTGATAAAAAGTTATACAGATTAAGAGCATAATTAGTTTAAATGGCGTTGGCTTACAAACTTTGATGAAATATGTCCTGGATATGCAGAAAAATCGATGATAATTTGCAGATAATTCGATATATAAATATTCGACAGTCAGAACATAAGTAGTCGACTATATGATGATATTTTCGAATATATATTCGGATAAATGTCCAGACTGGAATTGAATATGTGCTTGCGATAATTATTATTCAGTCAATATCCCCTGTGTGGCAATTTAAAGGAAACACTTACTCTTGCAGACAGCCGTCTGACTATCGCACACGGTGGCGTCCCACGTGGCTAATGGAGTTGAATTCGGCGGTGTCTGTTATTTGCAGTACAGCAGGAGCAGTGTAAGCGATATAGCCCTCCGTATAGAGATTCTTTGTAAAAGAAGTTGAGATTGTAGCTCTACTTCATGGGACTAAATGTTCGCTTTATGCCATAAAGTTCCTCAGGGTAAAAAGAAATCGATTCAGATTTTAGACATCGGGACGTCCATCAGCTGATGTGCGGGTCTTTTGAAACCAGACGCGTTTTGATGGACGTCCCGATGTCTAAAATCTGAATCGATTTCTTTTTACCCTGAGGAACTTTATGGCATAAAGCGAACATTTAGTCCCATGAAGTAGAGCTACAATCTCAACTTCTTTTACAAAGAATCTCTATACGGAGGGCTATATCGCTTACACTGCTCCTGCTGTACTGCAAATAACAGACACCGCCGAATTCAACTCCATTAGCCACGTGGGACGCCACCGTGTGCGATAGTCAGACGGCTGTCTGCAAGAGTAAGTGTTTCCTTTAAATTGCCACACAGGGGATATTGACTGAATAATAATTATCGCAAGCACATATTCAATTCCAGTCTGGACATTTATCCGAATATATATTCGAAAATATCATCATATAGTCGACTACTTATTTTCTGACTGTCGAATATTTATATATCGAATTATCTGCAAATTATCATCGATTTTTCTGCATATCCAGGGCATATTTCATCAAAGTTTGTAAGCCAACGCCATTTAAACTAATTATGCTCTTAATCTGTATAACTTTTTATCACACTTGTAGTGCATTTTTATAGAGTATTTTTATTTTTATTATTGTAATTTTGTTGAATTTTAGATCTATATATTGGTGTAATAAATTTAATAATCATTTGAATAGTTTCTGTGTGGTCCATTGGGAGAGTGCTCAGCCTTTCTACATATTACATTTATTTCTCTTTGTGACTGGGTGAGTCACTCAGGCTTAGCAGCACCCACTCGTAGTTACAGGCGACAGAGAGCCACCATACTCTGTTTATTATGCTCACTGAACATGGTCTGACATCTCAGGGAACTCTCAGATGATGGAAGCTGTCAATGCTTTCATTTAGCTATTCAAAGGGCCCCTGGGTTCTCTGTCAACCACAGAGCTATTGCTCACAATAAGGCCCCTTTCACACGGGCGTTGCGGGAAAATGTGCGGGTGCGTTGCGTGAACACCCGTGATTTTTCCGCGCGAGTGCAAAACATTGTAATGCGTTATGCACTCGCGTGAGAAAAATAGCACGTGTTTGGTACCCGAACTTCTTCACAGAAGTTCGGGGTTGGGATCGGTGTTCTGTAGATTGTATTATTTTCCCTCATAACATGGTTATAAGGGGAAATAATAGCATTCTGAATACAGAATGCATAGTAAAATAGCGCTGGAGGGGTTAAAAAAAACTAAAAAAAAAAACATTTTAACTTACCTTAATCCACTTGCTCGCGTAGCCAGCATCTCCTTCTGTCTTCATCTTAGCTGTGTGGAGGAACAGGACCTGGGGTGACGTCACTCCGGTCATCACATGATCCATCACCATGGTAAAAGATCATGTGATGGATCATGTGATGACTGTGACGTCACCAAAGGTCCTTGTTGCTACACAAAGCTAAGATCAAGACAGAAGGAGTTGCCGGGTTGCGCGAGCAAGTGGATTTACATTTTTTATTTTATTTTTTTTTAACCCCTCCAGCGCTATTTTGCTATGCATTCTGTATTCAGAATGCTATTATTTTCCCTTATAACCATGTTATAAGGGAAAATAATAATGATCGGGTCTCCATCCCGATCGTCTCCTAGCAACTGTGCGTGAAAATCGCACCGCATCCGCACTTGCTTGCGGATGTTTGCGATTTTCACGCAACCCCATTCACTTCTATGGGGCCTGCGTTGCGTGAAAAACGCACAAAGAGGAGCATGCTGCGATGTTCACGCAACGTGCAAGTGATGCGTGAAAATCACCGCTTATCTGAACAGCCCCATAGAAACGAACCCGCGCGGAATACTCGCTCGTGTGAAAGGGGTCTAAGGGGATGGCCACACACAGTGATGGCCAGTTCACCGACGCACACATACGATCTGCCATCTTCACTCCCAAATCTGGCGATGCAGAGGTAAGTCCTTACCTGTGCCGCAAGATGCTCTGAAACACAGGCGGTCACCGGGAGCAGGCAGTTCCGAGAACAGCCAGATGACCGCATGTGTTTCAGAGCGGCTCGCGGCGCAGGCACAGGTAAGGACTTACCTCTGCAGCGCCGGACTTGGGAGTGAAGATGGCAGATCGCATGTGTTCGTCGGCGAACACAGCGAACTGCCCATCACTGGCCACACATAGCAAAAATGATGGCGATTTTCCCTAGTAAAATTGCATGCAGGGTTTAAAAAATGTCATCCACAAGAATATCCACACATCATTTGACGTGCGGTACAGATTTAAAAACCGCTGCATATCAATTTACTGTACGTTGCGGTTATCTGCTGTGGATTTCTTCCCTTGCAATGCTGAGCGTGACATTTACAGCAATCTGATACATAAGTGTTTGTAGTCTGCACCGTTTGGGGAGGATTTTGCTGCCGCAGATCCACTTGCCACTTCTGATTTTACATTGCAGGAAATTGGCAACGGACCTGCTACCTGTGGCCGTAAGGATGATGTAAGACGGTGTAACACATTTAATGGTCCCTAAACCATGCAGGGGCCCCCTCTCTATGATATCTTATAGATCTCTCTAGTGTAGTCTTGGTGCTGACTCCTCTTCCCTGTAATTTACTAGTCCATTAATTATCCTCCTTTCCAGCCTCCTCCTTACTGCCTGCTTTGCATATATAATTACGGTACTTTTGTAAGTCACAATCAAATCTTTCTGCTTTTTTTAAATTTATACCTTGGTCACTATTTATCTTTCTGATTATCCCTATGTCACTTATTAGGTACACCATACTGATTGCCGTTTTAACAAAAAGAGGAACTTTCAAATTTTTCTGATTTTATTTCCTGCTTATTAATAAAAAAATAAAAATATTAACCCTATCTGCATGTGTCTTCCATTCCACAATTATTTAAAGAGACTGCGCCCTGGCCTAAATCCTAGCTCAGAGCACTGGTTTAAACATGGGTAAATGAAAGAGCTCCCTACCTCATTAGCACATGAAATGTGCTTCTGAAAACAGCACCTCATCTGTCTACAGGTTGTGTCTGGTATTGCAGCTCTGTTCCATTGAAGTGAATGAGGTGAGTTGTTATACCACACAATGTGTGGACAAGGGTGATTTATTTTTTATTTTTTTTGGACAACATTTTTAAATACGGCTCTTTGCCGGGTGTTATTAATGGTAAATGTATGTGCAATGTCCTATATGTATGCAGACCATGAAGGTAATGTATAGTGATGACGTCATGGGCAGACCATAACAGCGGATATATAAAAGTATATAATATATATAAGGTCTGACAAGATTTGTGAACTCATTGCTGTAAGGGCTCATGCACATATTTTTATTTTTTTTCTCCTGTATGTGGAACCATTCACTTAAATGGGGCGGCAAAAAAACAAAACAAAAATGGTAATGAGTGTGTATTCCGTGTCCATATGGTCGTTCCACAAAAAAATAGAACATGTCCTATTATTGAACACATTACAGACAAGGATAGGACTGTTCTTTTAAGGGCCGGCCCTTACGTTCCGCAGAATGGACACAGCCGGTATCCGTAATTTTCAGGCCTCAAAACACCCAATGTTTTGTGTGCATGGGCCCTAAAAGTGCAACATACCTCATTGTTGAATTTCACTGTGGTTGCCTTGAAAGTAGTCCTCTTGGGAAGCTAGGCATCGGCACAATGTCTCATCTACACTTCGAAGCAATTTTGGAACTGGTTTTGTAGAATGACCTTCACCGCTGTTGTCAGGGGAATAACTATCATAGCAGCAAACCATGCAGTTGCTATGGGGCCCAGGGCAAGAGGGGCCTCATCCCCTCTTCTACTGGGAGTAAAAATCTGGTCAGGACTCTACCCTCTAAAGGTACAACTTTTAGCAAATGAGGCAGTGGAAAAATGGCCCAAGGGTCATTAAAAGGGGTTTAGGCAGAAACCCTTCTGTCCTGTGTGGGGGGCTGGTTTTATCCTTGCTATAGGGCCCTTACTTCTCTATGTACGCCACTGACTGTTGTCATATTACCTTTGGTGTCATTAATGTCTTATGTCAAAATGCCTTACTTTCAATATTTCCTTTATCTTTGGGAACAGAAAAAAGAAATCACTGGTGGGCTAGATCCAGTGAACAGGGAGGGTGTTTAAACATAGTTGTTAGTTTACTAGCTAAAAACGCCCTCACAGACAGTGCCGTGTCGGCAGGTGCGTTGTCTTGGTGCAGGATCCACAAGTTGCCTAGCGGAAAATTTGGGTCATTTCCATCTTCCTTTATCACACATCCTTTTCAGCACTTCCAAATAGAACACCTTGTTGACTGTTTGGTAAAAATTCATAGTGAACAATCCCTCTAATGTAAAAAAAAATTACCAACACTGTTTTGACTTTAAATCTGAACTGGTGGAACCTTTGTGGTCAGGGATGATTGTCAGTCATCCATAGTGCACTTTGCCATTTCATTTTAGGGTCATAGTGGTAGATCCATGTTTCGTCACCTGTGATGACACAGCCCAAAATGTAATTTGTCCTCTTCAAAAGGTCTTGGCAAAATTTTACTCTCTTTTGTTTGTGTTCATGGGTGAGAACAACAAAAGCTGGGTTTACACGGCCTGACTGATCGGCTGATTGTTGGGAAGGAAGCGTTCCTCCCCGACAGTCGGCTGCTCATTCAGTGATCGCGATCCCCCGTTTCTGAGCTGCAGGTCGCTGTTTAGACAGCCCCGAAGCCATGATCAGCGGTGCCTGCTTGAACGACTGGATCACCCGATGAACGATTGTGATTGGTCATTCACGATAATCTGTCTGATTGTCGTGCCGTGTAAATGTACCTAAAGAACAAGAAATAGTATCACTGTTTGTTGTTCTAATTCAAGCTCTCATATTCTTGCGTCGTGATGCAGAAACACGCACAGACATTACTAGTCGCCTATCACGATGAGATTGTTGCGGGTCTTCAAAAACACAGCTGTAAAACGCTGATATCATAAGATTATGAAACCATACTTGAGTTTCTTTCCTTTAAATTTCTTTTTATTAAATAAGCTAAGGAATGCTACATTTCCGACCCCAGTACGCAGTACCACGGTTCGGTGTATAAAGTAACATAATGCAAGACAAACATGTACAGCACATATCATGTTATACAGTTTCCGGGTGTTAGTATACCCGTAAGAAGTGTCATATCTTTATTACATACACTCACCTAAAGAATTATTAGGAACACCTGTTCTATTTCTCATTAATGCGATTACCTAGTCAACCAATCACATGGCAGTTGCTTCAATGCATGTAGGGTTGTGGTCCTGGTCAAGACAATCTCCTGAACTCCAAACTGAATGTCGGAATGGGAAAGAAAGGTGATTTAAGCAATTTTGAGCGTGGCATGGTTGTTGGTGCCAGACGGGCCGGTCTGAGTATTTCACAATCTGCTCAGTTACTGGGATTTTCACGCACAACCATTTCTATTGTTTACAAAGAATGATGTGAAAAGGGAAAAACATCCAGTATGCGGCAGTCCTGTGGGCAAAAATGCCTTGTCGATGCTAGAGGTCAGAGGAGAATGGGCCGACTGATTCAAGCTGATAGAAGAGAAACGTTGACTGAAATAACCACTCGTTACAACTGAGGTATGCAGCAAAGCATTTGTGAAGCCACGACAGGCACAACCTTGAGGCGGATGGGCTACAACAGCAGAAGACCGCATCGGGTACCACTCATCTCCACTACAAATAGGAAAAAGAGGCTACAATTTGCACGAGCTCACCAAAATTGGACTGTTGAAGACTGGAAAAATGTTGCCTACATTCAAATGGTAGAGTCCGAATTTGGTGTAAACAGAATGAGAACATGTATCCATGATGCCTTGTTACCACTGTGCAGGCTGGTGGTGGTGGTGTAATGGTGTGGGGGATGTTTTCTGGGCACACTTTAGGTCCCTTAGTGCCAATTGGCCATCGTTTAAATGCCACTGGCTACCTGAGCATTGTTTCTGACCATGTCCATCCCTTCATGACCACAATGTACCCATCCTCTGATGGCTACTTCCAGCAGGATAATGCACCATGTCACAAAGCTCGAATCATTTCAAATTGGTTTCTTGAACATGACAATGGGTTCACTGTACTAAAATGGCCCCCACAGTCACCAGATCTCAACCCAATAGAGCATCTTTGGGATGTGGTGGAACGGGAGCTTCGTGCCCTGGATGTGCATCCATCAACTGCAAGATGCTTTCCTATCAATATGGGTTAACATTTCTAAAGAATGCCACATAGAATTAAGGCAGTTCTGAAGGCAAAAGGGGGTCCAACACCGTATTAGTATGGTGTTCCTAATAATTCTTTAGGTGAGTGTATAACAGTACAGTTAAACTGAAATGTTGAATGTATAGAACAGTGTTAAGAAATAATGAGACAGGCGGGAGGGGGTAGGAAGTGTGTGGGACTGGATGAGGGGACTAGTAGAGAGGGAGAGGGGGGGCTCTTTGCCCTCCCTCGGGGCCACATATCAAAACGGACTATATAGCTCAGTAATTTTCAGCTTCTGTTCGTGACAAAAAGACCTGTTGCTGAGGAGTCTTTAGTGGAGCCAATGTATTCCACTTTTGCATTATCATTAATGATCTCAATCAAAAGGGGGATATATTTTCTAGAACCACTTTATGAGGGATCCCCCAACCTATAAGACCTCCATGGGTTCTACAATTCTAGGAATCTGTCATGTGCTCTATCCTCCCAACTTGCCAACTCCTGCAACCTATACATTTGATTGACTTTGTCTTTCCACTGCTCCACAGTGGGTGGCTCCACGCTGAGTAATTTCAGTGGTATTAATAGTCTCGCTGCTTGAATCGGATAGGTGATCAAATCCCTTTTGGAAGGTTGCCAGGTCGGCGTGGGCAGCCAGAGCAGGACAGACTCTGGAGTTAGAATCATAAAACGGTTTGATATATTCTGAATGGATTGTTGGATTGCTGACCAGAAGGTAAGTATCTTAGGACAAAACCAGAAAATATGACTCAGTGTTCCCGTCTCAGCCCCACACCTTCAACATTTATCAGCGTTTTGGAGACCTCTTACATGTAACAGTTGTTTTTTTTACCAATGTGTTAAAACCTTATAAGAATGTTCTTGTACCCAAATACACCTCGAGAACCCAAGCGAATGAGAGTGCAAGCGCATAATGTCTGTTTCAGAAAATTTCCTACCCAATTCTGTCATCCAGTGTTGAATATAATTGGGTGTAACCTTACTCCTCTGAGTTAGTAAATAGATGTATAAATATGATATCAGTTTCCTTGCGAAGTTCCCTTTATCCATTAATTTCTCGAACCCCGTCCTCTCCTTTTTCTCACCTATTTGTTTAGGTAATAATTTACTGGTGGAGTTAAGTTCTGAGGCATCCATGGAGTTGCTGCGCCTAGGAACCTGTGGGATGCTCTGCAGGCCCCCCTCTGCATCTAGTAAGCCTCCAAGAAACTTTCCTACCGTGTACTCTCTGAGTTTATCCCACACCGGAGCAATATCTTTCACTCCTGGCCTTACAAATAGAGGAATATGGTCAGTTGGCATATTCAGTGAAGGGACTATTCAGAAGGCCATATTCTTTATTCAGGGTTTTAATCACTGTTCCCCTCAGGAGTGGGTTATCATCTAAGGGCATAGAAGTTAGGCACCATAGCCCTGCTCTCTGTTCATGTGTGAGGTATACCTGTTCCAGTTCATTGCTCAGTGCCCCATAATCAGGAACTTGGATTTGGAGCCATCTTTTCAGATGTATTGCTCTATAATAAGTAAGGGCATCTAAAGGCCAAATCCTCCATGCTCTTTCCTCATTATTAGTCTATGGTAAGCCACTCTAGGTCTCTTCCCATTCCATAGGAAATTGGAAAAGATCTTCCTTACTTGAGAGAAAATAGAGCTGGGCAAGAAGATAGGAAGCATTTGTAGTACATATAATAGTTTTGGCATGATAAAGGTTTTCAATAGGTTTTTTTCTTCCCATCCATGATACATAGGGGATTTTCATAGACTTTAAGTGTGTTTGAATGTCTTTAAGTAGGGGGACATAGTTTAGTTGGAACAGTCTGCCAAGCTGGGCGGGAATTTTAATTTCTAAGTAAGTAATATGGGATTGTTGCCTTTTAAATGGTGTAGAGATCTTGAGGGTTGACACTATCGCCTGAGAAGCAGAAATATTAATCGCTTCAGTTTTAGAATGGTTAACCTTGAAGTTAGATAACATCCCATATTGTTCAAATAGGTCAAGTAGATGCCGAAAGGCCTCAACAGGTTGTGTTACCATCATGAGAAGATCATCTACGAAGGCTACATTTGTGTCCATAGATTTCCTATTTTTAACTTGAACCCCCAGACTTTTGGGTGGTCTTTGATGGCCTGGAGTAAAGTTTCCATGACGAGGATTTATAGAGTGGAGGGATAAGGGGCACCCCTGCCTTGTGCCATTCTTAATGGGAAAAGGATTAGATAAAATCCCATTAACTCTGACCTTGGCGCTCGGTTCGCTGTATAAGGACATGATCGCCTGCTGAAACTGATCCAGTATTTCATACCGCAGCAATGCCTTCTGCAGAACGTCCCAATTGACCCTGTCAAAGGCCTTCTCTGCATCAATACCCAAGAGAACTAATGGCTAGCCTGTCTTCCTAGCTGTCACGGGGCGCCAAAGGCGCACTCAGTCTTCCATCAGCCGCAAACCTGCTGCTTAGCTTCTGTATTTGGCCTTGTTCCCAGGGCGGCTTTGCTAGCTGGGAGGCTCCCTGCTCCTAGGTCTGCCTTGAGCGCCGAGCTGATTACTCGGTGCTCGACTTGTCTGTCTGTCGGTCATGTGACGCTGGCCACGTCACATGACCCTCAGACCCCACTATAAATACAGGTTCCTGACTATTTGTTGGACTACTGAATACTACCTGATCCTGTTCTCTGACGATCCTTTGCCTGCTTCTCCTGTACTGCGCATCTCTCCTGGTATCCTAACCCCGTCTTCCACCTAACGATTCTTTGCGGACTCCTGTTGTACTTCGTTTCTCTCCTGGTATTTGACCTCGGCTTTTCCTGACTATTCTCTGCTCATTCCTTAGTACTGCATAGCTCTCTAGGTATTGACCCGGTCCGTTCACGTTCCGTTATTTGTCTTGTCTGTCTTCCCAGCACGTATCCTAAGTTAGGGACGGCCATCTAGTTGTCCCCTGGCCCCGGAAGCTAATAAATCCTTCACCTAGATACAAAGGCGCCTAGAGCCTAGAATAATGGCTTTGACCTTCCTTTGTCTTTTTCACAATAAACTTGACAAAATTCACTTGCTACTCCGGAAGAGTGAATGGTAGAATACAGACTCTGCCTACCTGCTGGCTTGGCACTGAGATAAGTTGGCTCCTCTGGGCCGTGAAGCCCAAGAGAGAGCTGAGAGGAGAGGGGAGCTCTCCTTCCACCTAGCCTCTCACTCCATCTCCTTCTTCCTCCACACTCTGACTCCGACTCCTAAATTTTACCAACTCCCCCAACTAGCCCTGACCTGACCAATATATACTGTGGTGTTATCCCCATCTAGTGGTGGAATGTATGTAATGCACCTGACAGCCTGGTAATAGGTATTTCATATAAGGATGAACTACATCATGATATAACGTGATACAATAAGCTTTTGCAGTGTCCACGTACACTAGTGGGACGCTGCAGGTACATGCCTGGTGACCACCACCCCCACGCCGCGAGACGCTTTAACATATGGGCTATGATACCAAGATTGGAAGTAAGCCCCGGGCAGAGAGGGGATGTGACCCGCTTTGAAGTGCGTCTACCGAAGGAAGCAAATGTAGATTCCCTTTTTGCGCCTAAAGCTAACATTAAACGCACTACACGAGAGAGGGAATGTTAGGAGGGGAGGGAAAAAAGTATACTATACAACACAAGTAAATTAGGAAGGGCAATAATGACACCATCTCTTCAGCCAAAGAGATCAGTGTAACTATGCTGAGTAATAGTCTCAAAGGGGATAGTAGCATCAGAAGATGCCTATATATTTCCTTCATCCGGGGGTCTGCAGACATATCACACTAACCCAATGCTTCAATTGTGTAATGTAATTTACTAGTCCATTAATTATCCTCCTTTCCAGCCTCCTCGTTACTGCCTGCTTTGCATATATAATTACGGTACTTTTGTAAGTCATAATCAAATCTTTCTGCTTTTTTTTTATCATTTATATTATACCTTGTCACTATTTATCTTACTGATTATCCCTATGTCACTTATTAGGTACACCATACCGATTGCCGTTGTAACAAAGAGGAACTTTCAGCATTTTCTGATTTTATTTCCTGCATATTAATAAAAAAATATTGACCCTATCTGCATGTGCCTTCCAGTCCACAATTATTTAAAGAGACTGCGCCCTGGCCTAAATCCTAGCTTAGAGCACTGGTTTAAACATGGGTAAATGAAAGAGCTCCCTACCTCATTAGCACATGTTTGTAACCTTGTAACCTCTGCCTACCTTTCTTCTGAAAAAAGCACCTCATCTGTCTACAGGTTGTGTCTGGTATTGCAGCTCTGTTCAATTGAAATGAATGAGGTGAGTTGTTATACCACACATTTTTTATTTTATTTTTAAAAGCAGCCATCCTTTCCTAACCTTGGACAACATCAACGTGGGTGTGTTGTCTTGGTGCAGAATCCACAAGTTGCTTGTGAAAAATTCGGCTAGTTTTCATCTTCCTTTTTCACACAACCTTGTCAGCACTTCCAAATAGAACACCTTGTTGACTGTTTGGTAAAAATTCATAGTGAACAATCCCTCCAATGGCAAAGAAAATTACCAACACTGTTTTGACTTTAGATTTGAACTGGTGGAACCTTTGTGGTCAGGGATGATTGTCAGTCTTCCATAGTGCACTTTGCCATTTCGTTTTAGGGTCATAGTGGTTGATCCATGTTTCGTCACCTGTGATGACACAGCCCAAAATGCAATTTGTCCTCTTCAAAAGGTCTTGGCAAGACTATGTGCTTCTCCTTCTCTGATCGTCCTAATTCCTGTCCTGTCAGAGAAGGAGATAGTGTGAAAAGCTGCAGTACAGTAATACTTACCAGAGCGAATTAACCCCTTGTGTGCAGAAAAGCTTCTTCTGTGCCCCAATCAGTGACACAGATCAGTTCTGGGCCTCATCAACAGCCTGTCATCTGTCATCAGTTCTGTGCCTTATCCCCTGCCTCATACATAATTAACCCCTAATTAACCACTTAAGTGCCGATTTGCCACTCTTCTGTGCCTGATTTGCCCCAGTCAGTGACAGATCAGTCCTGTCATCATCACCTCATCCAGACAAGACGCCTGTCACTCCAGCCTGTCCGTCCATCAAGACACCTGTAATTCCAGTTTGTCCGTCCATCAAGACACCTGTGACTCCAGCCTGCCCGTCCGTCAAGACACCTGTCAGTCCAGCCTGTCTGTCCATCAAGACACTTGTCACTCCAGTCTGTCCGTCCATCAAGACTCCTGTCACTCCAGCCTGCCCGTCCATCAAGACACCTGTCAGTCCAGCCTGTCCGTCCGTCAAGACACTTGTCACTCCAGCCTGTCCATCCATCAAGACACCTGTCACTCCAGCCTGTCCGTCCGTCAAGACACCTGGCACTTTAGTCTGTCCGTCCATCAAGACACCTGTCACTCCAGCCTGCCCGTCCATCAAGACACCTGTCAGTCCAGCCTGTCTGTCAAGACACCTGTCACTCCAGCCTGCCCGTCCATCAAGACACCTGTCAGTCCAGCCTGGCTGTCCGTCAAGACACTTGTCACTCCAGTCTGTCCGTCCATCAAGACACCTGTCACTCCAGCCTGCCCGTCCATCAAGACACCTGTCAGTTCAGCCTGTCCGTCCATCAAGACACCTGTCACTCCAGCCTGTCCATCAAGACACCTGTCAGTCCAGCCTGTCTGTCCGTCAAGACACTTGTCACTCCAGCCTGCCCGTCCATCAAGACACCTGTCAGTCCAGCCTGGCTGTCCGTCAAGACACTTGTCACTCCAGTCTGTCCGTCCATCAAGACACCTGTCACTCCAGCCTGCCCGTCCATCAAGACACCTGTCAGTTCAGCCTGTCTGTCCGTCAAGACACCTGTCACTCCAGCCTGTCCATCAAGACACCTGTCAGTCCAGCCTGTCTGTCCGTCAAGACACTTGTCACTCCAGCCTGCCCGTCCATCAAGACACCTGTCAGTCCAGCCTGGCTGTCCGTCAAGACACTTGTCACTCCAGTCTGTCCGTCCATCAAGACACCTGTCACTCCAGCCTGCCCGTCCATCAAGACACCTGTCAGTTCAGCCTGTCTGTCCGTCAAGACACCTGTCACTCCAGCCTGTCCGTCAAGACACCTGTCTGTCTGTCAAGACACTTGTCACTCCAGCCTGTCCATCCATCAAGACACTTGTCACTCCAGCCTGTTCATCCATCAAGACACCTGTCCGTCCGTCAAGACACTTGTCACTCCAGCCTGTCCGTCCGTCAAGACACCTGTCAGTCCATCAAGACACCTGTCACTCCAGCCTGTCCGTCCGTCAAGACACTTGTCACTCCAGTCTGTCCGTCCATCAAGACACCTGTCACACCAGCCTGTCTGTCTGTCAAGACACCTGTCACACTCCCAAGTTACATAAAAAATGAAAAAAAATAACCCTGTCACTACGTGTACCATCCTCCTTTGTGTACATACTCGTGTCCTGTGCTTGAGTGGCACGATTCTGTAAAATATAAGTCTCTTATGCCCCATGTGGATTTGTGCCACCTATAACTGTAAAATAATAAATTAATTATCCCCTTTTCTGCCCCAGTAAGGATATTGGCACTACTCTGTGCCCCATACTAGACCCCTGGCTCATCGCCAGCCATTTGTGCTACCTGTGACACCTGTCAAAAACTGCCAAGTGACTCAGGGAGTTTTTATTCTATCCTAAAGGACATACAGTATTTTAGTTTCCTGTTCTATTTTTTATTTTTTTTAATCTACGTTCGTTTACAGTTTAAAATGACTAAACGGGTTTTTACTGCCGAAGAAGCATATGCTATGCGTTTTGAGGACACGGACTCCAACAGTGGAGGTGAAGTGACATTTTTAGTTTCATCTTCCTAAGATGATCCATCTAATGATGACCCCCTCGTAGGCGTCCTAGGGGTAGTGCCCAGTCGCAGCCCCATACAAGTGACTCTTCATGGACCCTTGCAGATAACTATATTCCCCAGGTGCCTGAATTTACAGCCACTCCAGGCATCAATGTAGATACCACAGGTTTTAGTGAAATAAATTTTTTCCAATTATTCTTCACTGACGACCTAATTAACTTGATGGTGGAACAAACAAATACAGACAGTTATGTTTCAAGGCCCCACAAATGGACCTCTACTAACATGGCTGAAATGCTAAGGTTTTGGGGACTTCTCCTAACCATGGGCATTATAAAAAAATAATAATAATACATTCGTATTGGAACAAAGATATTTTATATCACACCCCTCTTCACTGTCTTGCCATTTGCCATCCTTCTAAGATTTCTACACTTTAGCAATAATAATGAATGCCCACCCCCAAGCAACCCCAGTTATGACAGACTCTTTAAAATTAGGCCAGTGGTGGACCACTATAATTCCAAATTTGGTCAAGTATATACCCCCCAAAAATGCCTCTCAGTGGATGAATCATTGGTCCACTTCAAAGGCAGATTACATTTCCGCCAGTACCTACCCAATAAAAGGGCTAGGTATGGCGTGAAGTTGTATAAGGCCTGTGAAAGTGTATCCGGGTATACATTGCGCTTTCGTATTTACGAGGGAAAAGATTAAAAAATTGAGCCACCCGATTGTCCCCCGGGTATAAGTGGGAAGATAGTATGGGATTTAGTCCACCCCCTGCTGGACCACAGATACCATCTATATTTGGACAACTTTCACAATAGTGTCCCTCTCCTGAAGTGCCTTGCTGCCAGAGGCATAGGTACATGTGGCACAATTAGAAGAAATAAAAAAGGGCTCCCTAAATCCTTTATAGACCACACAGTGCGTCGTGGGGAAAGCAGGGCTGTTTGCTCAGAAAATTTGATGCTGCTAAAATACAAGGACAAACGGGATGTTCTTGTGTTAACTACCATCTACACTACGTGCAGAATTATTAGGCAAATGAGTATTTTGACCACATCATCCTCTTTATGCATGTTGTTTTACTCCAAGCTGTATAGGCTCGAAAGCCTACTACCAATTAAGCATATTAGGTGATGTGCATCTCTGTAATGAGAAGGGATGTGGTCTAATGACATCAACACCCTATATCAGGTGTGCATAATTATTAGGCAACTTCCTTTCCTTTGGCAAAATGGGTCAAAAGAAGGACTTGACAGGCTCAGAAAAGTCAAAAATAGTGAGATATCTTGCAGAGGGATGCAGCACTCTTAAAATTGCAAAGCTTCTGAAGCGTGATCATCGAACAATCAAGCGTTTCATTCAAAATAGTCAACAGGGTCGCAAGAAGCGTGTGGAAAAACCAAGGCGCAAAATAACTGCCCATGAACTGAGAAAAGTCAAGCGTGCAGCTGCCAAGATGCCACTTGCCACCAGTTTGGCCATATTTCAGAGCTGCAACATCACTGGAGTGCCCAAAAGCACAAGGTGTGCAATACTCAGAGACATGGCCAAGGTAAGAAAGGCTGAAAGACGACCACCACTGAACAAGACACACAAGCTGAAACGTCAAGACTGGGCCAAGAAATATCTCTAAGGTTTTATGGACTGATGAAATGAGAGTGAGTCTTGATGGGCCAGATGGCTAGATTGGTAAAGGGCAGAGAGCTCCAGTCCGACTCAGACGCCAGCAAGGTGGAGGTGGAGTACTGGTTTGGGCTGGTATCATCAAAGATGAGCTTGTGGGGCCTTTTTGGGTTGAGGATGGCGTCAAGCTCAACTCCCAGTCCTACTGCCAGTTTCTGGGAGACACCTTCTTCAAGCAGTGGTACAGGAAGAAGTCTGCAAGGTAAGAAAAACATGATTTTCATGCAGGACAATGCTCCATCACACGCGTCCAAGTACTCCACAACGTGGCTGGCAAGAAAGGGTATAAAAGAAGAAAATCTAATGACATGGCCTCCTTGTTCACCTGATCTGAACCCCATTGAGAACCTGTGGTCCATCATCAAATGTGAGATTTACAAGGAGGGAAAACAGTACACCTCTCTGAACAGTGTCTGGGAGGCTGTGGTTGCTGCTGCACGCAATGTTGATGGTGAACAGATCAAAACACTGACAGAATCCATGCATGGCAGGCTTTTGAGTGTCCTTGCAAAGAAAGGTGGCTATATTGGTCACTGATTTGGTTTTGTTTTGTTTTTGAATGTCAGAAATGTATATTTGTGAATGTTGAGATGTTATATTGGTTTCACTGGTAAAAATAAATAATTGAAATGGGTATATATTTGTTTTTTGTTAAGTTGCCTAATAATTATGTACAGTAATAGTCACCTGCACACACAGATATCCCCCTAAAATAGCTAAAACTAAAAACAAACTAAAAACTACTTCCAAAAAATATTCAGCTTTGATATTAATGAGTTTTTTGGGTTCATTGAGAACATGGTTGTTGTTCAATAATAAAATTAATCCTCAAAAATACAACTTGCCTAATAATTCTGCACTCCCTGTATGCAGATCAGCCCTCCCCAGTCCCAGTCCGAGAAACCACAGAGCAGAACATCAAGCCTGTGTGTCTCCAGAATTACAACAAGTTCATGGGTGGAGTGGATCTTTCAGACCAGGTACTACAGCCCTACAGTGCCTTAAGAAAATCTAAGATGTGGTACAAAAAATTTGCTGTGTACCTAACTCAAGTGTCACTACATAATGCCTTTGTCATCCACAGAATAGCTGGTCACGGGGGACCTTCTTGGAATTTTAGGGAAAAATAATAAAAAAATATATATTTTTGGTGTTCAGGAAGAAGAGGGCAGTTTTTCAGCCAGCAGTGATTCTGGGGTCTCAAGAATAATACATGGGCAGCATTTCCCTGGAGTACTTCCCCCACAGAAAAAAAAGGCGACCCCAAAAAAGGTGTCGAGTTTGCTCGGTTAAAGGGATTAGGAATGACACCACTCACTATTGTCAGACCTGCCCCTCTAAACCGGGCCTCTGCATTGGAGAGTGCTTTCAAGTTTATCAATCCTCCACTGATATCCATTAAGTCAATTTCATTAATTTCTTAATTAATCTATGGGAAGACATTTCCAGTTTAGCATTTTTCCATTTGGCAGTCCAACAATCCCCCCCCCCCCCCCCCCAAAAAAATATATTATAAAAATTCCCATTATACCCCTAGATGAATACATTGAAAGGTGTCATTTTTTTAAATGAGGCATTTCTTCCATTTTCTTTTTATGTTTCAAAAGTATTTATTGAAGTTTTACACAATAGTAAAGTATGGAGCACATCGTGCACAAAATAAAGGACAAATTGTCCAGTCAAATGATCAATCCAAACAATTAAAATAAGAGACATAGAGACAGAAATAAAATACACAAAAATAATAAGAAAAGAATAACATAAAGTCAGGGTAGCAATCATGCAGTGATGTATCTATCGGGCTTAATCTCAGGTGGTGTACGGTGAGGAGAAGACCCACAATCCCATCTACCCCCCAGTTGCATATAAAACATACTGAATCCTATCAAAGTTCTGGGTAGAGAGAAAGATTAGCAGAATGGGGGAGGATGACCAAGGTTCACAGACTCCCTCAAATAAGGTAAATGAATCTGCACGGATAGCTGACAGCAGCTCAAATTGATAAATCTTGTTGATCCTATCAAGCACCGCCTGGTAATTCAATGATAGGGAACACCACTGGGAAGCAATATATATTCTAGCAGCAAGCAAAATATACTGGGTCAATTTAAATTTAGCGTTTGGTAATTGTGATGGCTTGTCACCAAGAAGAAAGACCGAGGGTGTAGGGGGGAGGGCGCGTCCCAACAGGGATGAGAGCAGATCATTAATGCGACCCCACAACCTGGAGGCTATGGGACATGTCCACCAGGTATGAAACATCGTACCCTCCTCTCCACAACCCCGGAAACAAGTAGAAGGGACCTCTGGGTAGAAGTGATGTAATTTGGCTGGCACCAGATAAGTCCTGTGAAGGATCTTAATTGAGGTCTCCGCCAGGGTGGTTTGCCATGACCCCCTGGAGAGTGGGAGCGTTGGTACCATCTAGATACACTGGATTCCTCTAATACAAGAATGGGAATCTTGCATGATACCACTACACCAGCGGCGCCGGTCAATTTTCTTTTTATTGGCACCCCTAAAGCCTCGTTTTTGCGTTTTTCACTGTTGGGGTACCTCAGGGTGTCTTCAAATGAGACATGGTGCCTGAAAATTATTCCAGCGAAATCTGCCTTCCAAAAGCCACACGGTGTTCCTCCCATTCTGAGCCCCGCTGTGTGCTTATACAGCACTTTATAACCACATATGGGGCGTTGACGTATTCAGGAGAAAATGGGTAACAGATTATGGGGTGCATTTTCTCCTGATACCCCTTGTTAATTTGGGCCTAAAGCGAGATATTCTTGTAAAATATGAAATTTTTCATTTTCACTTCCAAGTCTTTCTAAATTCTATGAAACGGCTATTGGGCCAAAGTGCTCAGTGCACCCCTTGAAAAATTCCTTGGGGGGTGTATTTTCCATAATGTGGTAACTTTTTTTTTCCCCCTCACTGTTGGGGTGCCTCAGGGTGTCTTTAAATGCGACATGGTGCCTGAAAATTATTCCAGCGAAATCTGCCTTCCAAAAGCCACACAGTGTTTCTCCCATTCTGAGCCCCGCTGTGCACCCATATAGCACTGTATGACACCGCACATGGGGTGTTTCTGTAAACGTAAGAATCAGGGTAACAAATATTGAGGTTTATTTTGCTGTTAACCCATGTTGGGTTGCAGGGAAAATGGATCTAAATGGAAAAATCAGCAAAAAAAGGGAAATTATAAAAATTCATCTCCATTTTCCATTAATTCTGGTGGAACACTTAAAGGGTTACCAACGTTTGTAAAATCTGTTTTGAATAACTTGAGGGGTGTCGTTTCTAAAATGGGGTCATTTTTGGGTGATTTTTATTATATAAGTCCCACTAAGTGACTTCGGACCTGAACTGGTCCTTAAAAAGTTGGTTTTGGAAATGGCCTAAAAAAATTAAATATCATTTACAAAATGATGCAAGTAGACATATGCTAAATGTAAAGTAATAACTATTTTGTGAGGTACCACTATCTGCCAGAAAACCAGAGAAATTCTAATTTAGAAAATTGCAAATTTTTCCAAAATTTCCGTACATTTTGGATTTTTTTTATAAATAAAGGTAAAACATATTGACTCGAATTTATCACTAACATGAAGTACAATGTGTCACGGGAAAACAATCTCAGAATGGCTTGGATAAGTAAAAGTGTTCCAAAGTTATTACCACATAAAGTCACACATGTCAGATTTGCAAAATGTGGCTTCGTCCTGAAGGTAAAAACTGGCTTGGTCTTGAAGGGGTTAAAAATAAACTTCTAGGTCCTGCTAAGCCACACCCTGATCTGGTTAGGCCACGCCCCATCCCACTCCTCAGCATGTGTTCTATCTATGATTAAAAATCAACTTCTGTCAGCTGCAGGGGTGGGAGGGATGGGGACTTTCTTCCTGCAGCTCACACTGTGCTGTCTGAGAGTGAGCTGTTCAAAAGGACATCCTTGTGTCCGTCCAGGCCCTGTGCCAGACGGAGAACAGGGAATCTGAAAGCTGGACTGTCGGCCTAAAACTGGACCTCTGGCCACCCTAGGGGCAGGCTGCTGTGGAGGTCACAGTTAAGGGGACGGTCCGCTATGGAGGTCAGTGTTAAGGGGCGGGGTGCTGTAGAAGTCACTGTTAAGGGGGCGGGTGTTATGGAGGTCACATTTTAAGGGAACGGAGCTCTGTGGTGGTCACTGTTAAGGGGGTGGGTTATTGTGGAAATCACTGTTAACAAGGCGGGGAGGTCACTAATAAAGAGGTGGCTGCTGTGGAGGTCACTGTTAAAGGGGAAGGCACTGTGGATGTTACTGTTAAGGGAGCAGGTTGCTGTGGAGGTCACAGTTAAGGGGATGGCCCACTATCATTTCAGTGTTAAAAGGCAGATTGCTGTAAAGGCCACTGTTAAGGGGGTGGGCCCCTGTGGAGGTCACTGTCAAGGGGGTGGTGTGCTGTGAAACTCACTATTAAAGGGGAAGTCTGGTGTAAAGATCAAAGTTAAGGGGGTGGGCTGCTGTGGAGGTCCAATTTTAAGGGACGGGGCACTGTGAGCAGGGGGTCAGTGTTAAGGGGTAGGGGCTGTGGAGGTCACTGTTAAGGGGGTGGGATGCTGTAGATGTCACTGTTCTAGCAGATAGTGTTGATATCTTTAAAGGACAAACACAAACATGCCAGGTCTTTCAGCTAGTATATATATATATATATATATATATATATATTATATAAAGCGAAGAAGTAGGACTGCACTCCAATTGTGGTAAAAATAGCAGTGGTTTATTCACCCATAATATGGCAGGTCTTGCGACGTTTCGGCTCACAAGAGCCTTCCTCAAGCTTGAGGAAGGCTCTTGTGAGCCGAAACGTCGCAAGACCTGCCATATTATGGGTGAATAAACCACTGCTATTTTTACCACAATTGGAGTGCAGTCCTACTTCTTCGCTTTGTACAATTTTGGGGTTTGCCGCTGCCCTGTGTTGGACCGTGCACCCGCACTCTGGTTGGTGCTCCCACTGGACTTTTTTTCTTTACTATATATTATATATATATATATATACTGTATTTGTGTGTGTATATAAATATAATATATAATATATATATATACAGTACAGACCAAAAGTTTGGACACACCTCATTCAAAGAGTTTTCTTTATTTTCATGACTATGAAAATTGGAGATTCACACTGAAGGCATCAAAACTATGAATTAACACATGTGGAATTATATACATAACAAAAAAGTGTGAAACAACTGAAAATATGTCATATTGTAGGTTCTTCAAAGTAGCCACCTTTTGCTTTGATTACTGCTTTGCACACTCTTGGCATTCTCTTGATGAGCTTCAAGAGGTAGTCACCTTAAATGGTCTTCCAACAGTCTTGAAGGAGTTCCTAGAGATGCTTAGCACTTGTTGGCCCTTTTGCCTTCACTCTGCGGTCCAGATCACCCCAAACCATCTCGATTGGGTTCAGGTCCGCTGACTGTGGAGGCCAGGTCATCTGGCGCAGCACCCCATTACTCTCCTTCATGGTCAAATAGCCCTTACACAGCCTGGAGGTGTGTTTGGGGTCATTGTCCTGTTGAAAAATAAATGATGGTCCAACTAAATGCAAACCGGATGGAATAGCATGCCGCTGCAAGATGCTGTGGTAGCCATGCTGGTTCAGTATGCCTTCAATTTTGAATAAATCCCCAACAGTGTCACCAGCAAAGCACCCCCACACCATCACACCTCATCCACCATGCTTCACGGTGGGAACCAGGCATGTAGAGTCCATCCGTTCACCTTTTCTGCGTCGCACAAAGACACGGTGGTTGGAACCAAAGATCTCAAATTTGGACTCATCAGACCAAAGCACAGATTTCCACTGGTCTAATGTCCATTCCTTGTGTTCTTTAGCCCAAACAAGTCTCTTCTGCTTGTTGTCTGTCCTTAGCAGTGGTTTCCTAGCAGATATTCTACCATGAAGGCCTGATTCACACAGTCTCCTCTTAACAGTTGTTCTAGAGATGTGTCTGCTGCTAGAACTCTGTGTGGTATTGACCTGGTTTCTAATCTGAGCTGCTGTTAACCTGCGATTTCTGAGGCTGGTGACTCAGATGAACTTATCCTCCACAGCAGAGGTGACTCTTGGTCTTCCTTTCCTGGGGCGGTCCGCATGTGAGCCCGTTTCTTTGTAGCGCTTGATGGTTTTTGTGACTGCACTTGGGGACACTTTCAAAGTTTTCGCAATTTTTCGGACTGACTGACCTTCATTTCTTAAAGTAATGATGGCCACTCGTTTTTCTTTACTTAGCTGCTTTTTTCTTGCCATAATACAAATTCTAACAGTCTATTCACCTGACTTCTCCACAATGCAACTGGTGGTCCCAACCCCATTTATAAGGCAAGAAATCCCACTTATTAAACCTGACAGGGCACACCTGTGAAGTGAAAACCATTTCAGGTGACTACCTCTTGAAGCTCATCAAGAGAATGCCAAGAGTGTGCAACGCAGTAAACAAAGCAAAAGGTGGCTACTTTGAAGAACCTACAATATGACATATTTTCAGTTGTTTCACACTTTTTTGTTATGTATATAATTCCACATGTGTTAATTTATAGTTTTGATGCCTTCAGTGTGAATCTACAATTTTCATAGTCATGAAAATAAAGAAAACTCTTTGAATGAGAAGGGGTGTCCAAACTTTTGGTCTGTACTGTATATATTATATATATTTATATACTGCACTATAGTGTGTTGCAAACAACACTGAGGTTAGGCCTCAACCATACATCCAAGTCCCCTGTGACAAGATGGTCAGTAATTTATCCAGGAAGATGTCCGCGAAGCTGAAAATTTATTTTCAGAGCATCTCCTACCAATGGTCCGTGAAAACGGCAGATCAAACACTGACTGCATATGTGATGTGTGAGGTGTGTGATTTTCACTGACCCATAGATTATAATGTGCATGAGGGATCCATAATCACAGACATGAATAAGGCATGCTTCTGTGGTGTCACCTCAGACCCATGGTCCATGGAAAACCACTGATACACATTAAAGTCAACGAGTATTTGTGCCGCCCGAGGAGACCATGGACAGTATACATTTGTGATTCACTGACATATGAATTAGGCTTAGAACTAACATCTGCTTACCAACTGTATTCTCAAAATCACAGAAATATAGTGGAACTGCTCAAACCTCAAACACTGTAGCATGTTTCTCATTGGGGGAGCAGTCCCACCACATGTGGACCGCAGCAAACGACTATCCCCAGGAAAAAATGCGTACAATGGAGGATGCCGGCGCGGTCCACATGCACCACAAAGGCATCCTACACAAAACGGAGCATTGTGCGGATGAAAATATAATTATATAAATCACAGAAAAAAAAATTGCACCAAACGGATATGCCACTGACTATACTAGCTAGTCATACAAGCAGATATTAAAAGCTGAGACTTTTGCCAATATATTCCTGTCAGGAACACATCGGAGCCCATCATGCACCACGTCACGGTCTCTCAGCATGGCAAGGGTCCTACCACTACGCTAACTATGGTGTATTCTCCCTGTTCAATAATGTTGGGGTGAAAGACCTTTGGGTCAGCTGATTTTATGGGACAGCTATACAACAACACTGATTGTGGCCAGGATTGCAGAGTAGCGGTGATCCTATAGAAATGTATGGAACTGCAGCGCAAGTTGCAAGAAATCCACCAGTGTACCCCTTCCCTTAGAGGGAATCTGTCACGTTGAAAATGGTGTTTCAGCTGAAGGCATCTTGTTATACAGCAGGAGGAGCTGAGTAGATTGATATATAGTTTTATCGGAAAAGATTCAGTAAAACTTAATTTTAACCACTTCAACCCCCCTAGCTGAAACATCCTTAATGACCAGGCCACTTTTTACACTTCTGCACTACACTACTTTCACCGTTTATTGCTCGGTCATGCAACTTACCACCCAAATGAATTTTACCTCCTTTTCTTCTCACTAATAGAGCTTTCATTTGGTGGTATTTCATTGCTGCTGACATTTTTACTTTTTTTGTTATTAATCGAAATTTAAAGATTTATTTGCAAAAAAATGACATTTTTCACTTTCAGTTGTAAAATTTTGCAAAAAAAAAACGACATCCATATATAAATTTTTCGCTAAATTTATTGTGCTACATGTCTTTGATAAAAAAAAATGTTTGGTAAAAGTTATAGCGTTTACAAGCTATGGTTTAATAATGTGAATTTCCGCTTTTTGAAGCAGCTCTGACTTTCTGAGCACCTGTCGTGTTTCCTGAGGTTCTACAATGCCCAGACAGTACAAACACCCCACAAATGACCCCATTTTGGAAAGTAGACACCCTAAGGTATTCGTTGATGGGCATAGTGAGTTCATAGAACTTTTTATTTTTTGTCACAAGTTAGCGGAAAATGATGATTTTTTTTTTTTTTCCTTACAAAGTCTCATATTCCACTAACTTGCGACAAAAAATAAAAAATTCTAGGAACGCGCCATGCCCCTCACAGAATACCTTGGGGGTGTCTTCTTTCCAAAATGGGGTCACTTGTGGGGTAGTTATACTACCCTGGCATTTTAGGGGCCCATATGCGTGAGAAGAAGTTTGAAATCAAAATCTGTAAAAAATGACCGGTGAAATCCGAAAGGTGCTCTTTGGAATGTGTGCCCCTTTGCCCACCTTGGCTGCAAAAAAGTGTCACACATGTGGTATCGTTGTACTCAGGAGACGTTGGGGACTGTGTTTTGAGGTGTCATTTTACATATACCCATGCTGGGTGAGAGAAATATCTTGGCAAAAGACAACATTTCCCATTTTTTTTATACAAAGTTGGCATTTGACCAAGATATTTATCTCACCCAGCATGGGTATATGTAAAATGAAACCCCAAAACACATTCACCAACTTCTCTTGAGTACGGCGATACCACATGTGTGACACTTTTTTGCAGCCTAGATGCGCAAAGGTGCCCAAATTCCTTTTAGGAGGGCATTTTTAGACATTTGGATCCCAGACTTCTTCTCACGCTTTAGGGCCCCTAAAAAGCCAGGGCAGTATAAATACCCCACATGTGACCCCATTTTGGAAAGAAGATACCCCAAGGTATTCAATGAGGGGCCTGGCGAGTTCATAGAATTTTTTTGGGGGGGGGCATAAGTTAGCGGAAATTGCTTTTTTTTTGTTTTTTCTCACAAAGTCTCAATTTCCGCTAACTTGGGACAAAAATTTCAATCTTTCATGGACATAATATGCCCCTCAGCGAATACCTTGGGGTGTCTTCTTTCCAAAATGGGGTCATTTGTGGGGTGTTTGTACTGCCCTGGCATTTGAGAGTCTCCGCAATCATTACATGATTGGCCAGCATTAGGAGTTTCTGCTATTCTCCTTATATTGAGCATACAGGTAATGAGATTTTTTTTTCCGTTTAGCCTCTGGGCTGAAAGAAAAAAATGAACGGCACAGATTTCTTCATTCGCATCGATCAATGTGGATGAAATAAATCTCTGCCAACAAAAAAAAGGAGGGGAAAGGCGTCTGCCAGGACATAGGAGCTCCGCCCAACATCCATACCCACTTAGCTCGTATGCCCTGGCAAACCCGATTTCTCCGATGTGGATGAATAAATCATTGCCGGGATTTTTATATTTTTTTTATATACAAAGTGTTTGCCAAAGCATAGGAACACCGCCTCCTCCTCAGCTCATATGCCTCGGCAAACGTATCTATTACTGCAGAGGAGAAATCTCGTCTTGCAGCGCCGCATACACCGACTTGTGTGTAATCTGACAGCAGCGCAATGCTTCTGTCAGAATGCACATCAGTGCTGCAGCTAGTCGATCGGTTGGTCCACCTGGAAGGTAAAAAAAAAGAAAAAACCAGGCCGCAACGCAATACATTTTATTAACTTTATAATAACTTTAGAACAGAACATATAAACTTTATTTAACTTTTAAAACTGAACGTTAACTTTTTTGCTTACTGGTGTTTTTTTTTTCTGACCAGTTAGGTAGAATCAGACCTGCTATAGATAGACGGCCTATCTTGTAGCGTGTATTATATATCTTATTGTGTGAGTTCTATCCCATATTCCTCTGATCCTTCTGTATTTGATAAAGGATGACTTTCGGCTCCGCTGTATCTGGGAGGCTGTGTGGTGATAGGAACATCTATTTTTTGATCCAATTCAATTATGCTAATACCAGATGTTGGGTCAACTGGGCCATTGTGGTATTGTTTAATAAGGTAAGCACCAATCTTCACACAAGCAAGTCACTTAATCCCATTGAAATGTATGAAGGTCTAGAGATAAAGTCTCTACTCACAGCATGAGGGGGACAGGCTGTAGGTCTACATAGGAATATGAGTAAATATACATATTAGGGCTCATGTACACGGTTGTGTTTTATTCTCTGTAAATGGCGGATACACTAAAAGTCGGATCCCAGCCGAAATCATGGCACCATTTATTTATTTTTTTACTTCTGTAGAAATTTCCAATCCTTGTCCACAAAACGGACAAGAATAGGACATGTTCTACCGTTCTACAGTTATTGGAGTGACTGTAAACACATTTGTGTGATCCTCTGAGGTGGAAGCAGGTAGACACTGATCCTGTTTTAGCCTTAAAGGGGTTATCCATGACTAATGTAAAAAAATCAAATCAGACATCATATAGTACATGACAACCTCTTTCTAACAAAGCTAGAACCAGCCCTGTGCCTCACATGGATCCAGAGATCTCCCCATTCAATGCTCTGCTAGATTGATATCAAGAAGGCAGCTCAAAGGAAGTGCCAGTTGAAGGCTGAAACTGAGCATGTGCGGCCATCTCAGGGAGCAGGTCAAAGAAATAAGAACAAAGCAAACAACAGGTGGCGCTACACAGATACATTTTATTGAATAACTCTGTGGCTATGCTAACTTTTTAATTACATATAAATATAAAAGTATTCAGACCCAGGTGCTGGTTTGAAAACTACTTTTTCGTGGGCCACATAAACGTGGAGCCCAACAGTCATTATTTGCTGCACCTTATGTCTGAATGAAAATGCATTTCTGGTATTTTACAGTAGAAACCCATAGTCCTCAAAAAGTCTCCCAAGGTGTCCAGACCTAATTTATTTATTTACTTTATGCACTTATATAGCGCTGCTATATACCGCAGCTCTTTACAGACATTAGCATCAACTGTCCTTAATGGGGCTCACAAGCTAAGTTCCCTATCAGTATGTCTTTGGCGTGTAGGAGGAAACTGGAGTACCTGAAGGAACCCACACAAGCACAGGGAGAACATACAAACTCCATGCAGATGTTGTTATTGGTCAGATTTGAACCTAGTACCCCAGCACTGCAAGGCACCAGTGCCAACCAGTGAGCCACTGTGCTGCCCACTCATGGCGTAGCCTTAATAAAAATAAATGATGCCATCTATCTCTATGAACGTATCTATGCTTCAAGAGGGACAACTGATTAATTCCTTAACATATGGAAGCTCAAAAACTCTCAGAAGACTCTTGTCACCCACACTTTTAAAAATATGAGGTTCTTAGCACACAATCGGATGAGATTGTGTGAGCCCATCTGCCACGTCAAGGCGACCTCATTCAGATAGGTCCCTACCCTAAGACTCATTTTTTTTTAAATAACATGATTTACACTGATTTGCACTATTAATTTGAAAAGCCAAACTGATAAGCAGTATATTGGCGTTTCTCTATAACAACTGACTACTGTATACAAAATAATGTAAAAGCACACTGCAAGTGATAACACCAGTTACACTCAATATATCCTGTTATATGTATAACGTGTTAGTGTAGGGACCCACCTAAACAAGGAGGGATTAAGCACTGCAAAAGGGCTAACAAAACAGATGTGAATTTAATATATGAAATAGAATTCAACCCATGAAATGTTATAACAATATTGATTGCAACTGGTACACCATGCAATGTTTGTATAGTCAGTCACTGCAGAGGAAAAGCTTTTTTGTTTTTGGTGCATTATGTGGCGGAGGCCAAGCTTTTATTTTTCTAAAATGTAAAATTTAGAACAGAACATTTCTCCTATTACTGTGTAACATTTTATGGATATCACGCAGGAAGTGTGATACTACACTTAACCTATATGCAGACACTATATAAATTACACTGATCCTATATACACACTGCATACATTTACCCTATATATAGACTACACTTACCTTTCACATACACTATATAGACTACACTTACCCTGTGTATGCACAGTATATATATATATACTACATTACACTTACCTGATATACATACTATATAGACTACACTTACCGTAAATATACACTAGACTATTCTTACTCTATATATACATTACATAAAGTACATGTACCCTAACTATACACTATATACATTATACTTGCCTTATACATACACTATATACTGTACACATACCTTATACACTAAATATTGACGACACTTACCCTATACAAGCACTATATACACAATATATCCACTATATACTCTACACATACTCAATATACAGACTAAGTATAAAGATTACACTTATATACACACTACAGAGACTACACTATACATATATTATATACACTACATTAATCCTATATGCTGACACTATATAGATTACTTATCCTATATTCACACTATATACGCTACACTTACCTTTTTTACAGACATTAAATAACTTACACTTATCCTAAAAGCACACTATATAGATTACACCTATAGATTATCCCATGTAAACACTATGTAGACTACACTTACCTTACACATAAACTGTATACACTACACTTACCCTATACACACACTATATGCACTATACATACACTATGTATGCTACACTTACCTTATATACAGGCACTTTATACATTAGTTATCCTATATACACACACACACACACACTACACATACCGCATGTAACACTATAATGAGTGCACATGTCATATACATACACTATATACACTAAACTTACCCCATATACAGAAACTATATAAATTACACATACAATATATACATTACACTTACCCCACATAATATATAAATATATATCCATATGCACACACACTACACATACCCAATATACAGATAATATATAAATTAAACAACACCCTGTACAAACACTATACACACTATACATTTACTATATACTCTACACATACCTAATATACAGACTAGTTATTAAGATTACACTTATCATATATACAAAACATAAATACTACATTTATGCTACAGTAGATACATACTACATAGACTTAACCTATACATAAACTATATACACTACATTTATCCTATATGCAGACACGATATAAATTGCTTACCCCTATATAAACACTATATAGATTACACTTATCCTACACACATACGCGATATACACTACAGTTATCCTATATACACACTATTACACTACACCTTATTCATACACTATATACACTTACCCTATATACAGACTAACTATAAAGCTGACATATTCTATAAACACAACACATAGAGTACACTTACTGTTTATATACTAATACATACTACATAGACTACGCTTACCCTATACATTATCTATATACACTACATTTACCTTATACATACACGAAATACACTACACTTACCCAATATACAGACACAATATAAATTACACTTACCTGATATACAGACACAATATAGATTACACTTACCTTATATACAGGCGCTTTATACATTAATTATCCTATATACACACACACACTATATACACTACACATACCGCATGTAACACTATAATGACTACACATGTCATATTCATACAATATATGCACTAAACTTATCCCATATAAAGAAACTATATAAATTACACTTATCATAGGCATACAATATATACATTACACTTACCCCACATAATATATAAATATATGTATATCTATATACACACACACTACACATACCCAATATACAGATAATATATAAATTAAACAACACCCTGTACAAACACTATACACACTATACATTTACTATATACTCTACACATACCTAATATACAGACTAGTTATTAAGATTACACTTATCATATATACAAAACATAAATACTACATTTATGCTACAGTAGATACATACTACATAGACTTAACCTATGCATAAACTATATACACTACAGTTAGCCTATATGCAGACACGATATAAATTGCTTACCCCTATATAAACACTATATACACTACACTTACTCTATATACAGACACTATATAGATTACACTTATCCTATGTACACACTATATAGAGTACACTAACACTATGTAGACTATACTTAACCTATATGCATACTATGTAGACTACACTTACCCTATACATCCACTGTATAGACTACATTTACCCTATGCATCCACTATATAGACTACACTTACCCTCTATATAGACAATATAGATTACACTTACTGTATGTACACGCCGGAAAATATGGTGCGGTATCGGGACAGAGGGACAGATTGGAATCCCATGAAAGCACTACAGAGTGCTTCCGTGGGTTTTCTGTCCGTGCCTCTACACAGCAAAAAAGTAGTGCATGCGGACCGCAACAGAGGCAAGGCCGTCACACATGAGCCCTAAGTCACATGACAGTGACACTACTCATGGCAGCAGCTATTTTCCAATATTTTCCTGCTGCCACTTCTCAAACAGTGCAGATCCAGAAAGTGCGTGCTCCAATGATGCAAGACTTCACCTGGAAGTGAAGGCTCCGAACCTGGCGCCTTCACTTCAGGGTGGACTGACGTGTCTCGGTGCATGTGCAGTCGGAATCTGCTCAGGAAGATCAGGTCCACAAGAACCGAGTCACAGCACAGGCACGAAAATCCTGGGCTAGGCAAGATGTCAGGCCCTGTCAATCAGAGAGGAGATGGGCATTTCAAAAGCGGAGCTCCAAGGCTTCTGGCCACCCCCTTCTGGTCGAAAGAGCGAACTTGCATAATAATAAAAAAAAACTGATATTTAAGGAATGCTGCTATATACAAAGATACTAAGGTATCATTTTAATGGCATGATCAACCCTACCAGGCAACATGCCTGGTTTCATAGGGTTGATCATGCTGACAGACGCTATTTAAGAATATACTATACACTGAGAATATATGTAATGCCTGTTGATGTTTTCTCCTGTGGTCCGTGAGAAGGTTCTCTGTGAAGACTGCGGAGACTGAAGATTGTGTCTGAAGTAAAAAGAAAACATGACATAAATATTCCAGCAGTTGTTGGACTCTTTAATACACACTGTCTATAAGGATGGACCCCGTGTCTCAATCTAGTATCAAACAACGAGTGACCCCGATGTCCACTGTAACTTGTCACACCTCACCTTTCATTTGCTAAGTGAACTGGACAACTGCAACTTCTGATACTCACTAATTTCCAACATTCTGTCATTTTCTGTGATTTTGTTGATGTCACCACATCAAAAATGTACATGGAGTCTCAGCCCAATGGAGATTCTTAAAGGGTTGCAAAAAGAAGGATAAAAAGTATTCCCAAATCGTGCACTGAGACCCTATTTAGCATAAAACAGCAATTTGGGTAATAAAAGAATCAAGCATACTGTTATTTTTTATTCACATAGCCGTATCAGGGCTTGTCTTTTGCAGAACAAGATGTGCTTTCTAATGGCGCCATTTACAGTTGCATACAATGTGAATGGGAAGCGGAAACAAATTTCAAATGGGGTGGAATTATAAAAAACTAAACAATTCTGCAACAGTTTTATATTATTTTTTTTTTAACACCGTTTCCTATGCATTAAAACTGACCTATTATTTTTATTCTTGGTCATTACGATTACATTAGTCCCAGGTGCCTGCAGTTTAAAACAGAAGGCACCTGGCGGATATCGCGCCCGCTCTGCTCATGCGGTTTTTGTTACAGAAGCGCACAGAAATCCGTACAGAAATTTGTGCTGACTTTCTGCTCCTTACCCTACACCTGTGTACCGGCGCCCTAAGGCTTGGAGGGGAGTATGCAAATTAACTCATACCAGCCCAACCAACTATCTGAATAAAAAATTACCCTTTTTGGGAGGGTTTTTCCGATATTTATATGACTGTGCCTGTAGTAATAGAGCAAGATTTTCATTTAAAGGTTCAGTCCAAAAAAGCTGGTTTCACAAGCTAAGGCCTCATGCACGCGACCGTGCCGTTTTTTTTGCGGTCCGCAAACCGCGGATCAGCAATAATCGGAAGTTGCCCGTGTTGCCTTCTGCAATTTGCGCCGGCAATAAAAATGCCTATTCTTGTCCGCAAAGCGCAAACAAGAATAGGACATGTTATATTTTTTTAGCGGGGCCGCGGAACGGAGCCACGGATGCGGACAGCACACGGAGTGCTGTCCGTATCTTTTGCGGCCCCATTGAAGTGAATGCATGAGGCCTAAAGCCGCAATGCATATGAAGAACCTCACCTACAGGCAACTACATGAGATGAGTTTAATGACGCCAAGAATTTTCACATTTTAAGGCTTTATTCACACAGTCAGTGTTTGGTCAGTGATTTCCATCAGTGATTGTGAGCCAAAACCAGGAGTGGATCCTACACAGACATAAGGTAGTAGGGAAAGATCTGCACCTGTTCTGTGTTTTGGACCCGCACTTGGTTTTGGCTCAAAATCACTGATGGAAATCACTGACCAAACACTGACTGTGCGAATAAGGCCCTAATGCAATCATCTGCAGTGTCTGCCATTCTTTATACTTCACCTTTCTTTAGGTAACTTCACCACAAGTGTTGTAGACCTGACCAAAAGTCCTATTTTCCCTAGACACATAATAAACCGTTCAAATTTAGGGAAAACGCTAAACATCTTTTCCTGTTTTATTGTATTTATTGTAGCTTACTAAAAACACAGCAGTTTTATACGGAGATATCCCGCACCTGAATATAACAGTTAGATATGTCTCAGTATCTTACCCCAGGAATCCCACCGTGAGCAGTGGACGCAAAAGCAGCTCCTCCGGGGGTCTCCAAAATTCATCACTAACCATAAAATCAGTTTCATCTCCCAAGGAGCCAACTGATGATTTTTAGATTCAAGCCGACCAATCGCTGTCTGTTTACTGCAGTTGCCATGGTGATGTCAACATCAGAGTTAAAGGGGACATTACCTTCCTGATCACTTTTTCTTTTCAAATACTAATCTTGATGAATTCCTGCACTTATGTCAAGTGTGAATGAATCCAAATAATCTTTACAGGGGGCGTGGCTTGCTCATGGCTGAGTGAGACGTGTGTCGCTGCAGCTCTCCCGCCATTCCAGCTTATTTAGCTAGTTCTACGCTATAAAACCTGCTTCCACCTGACTGCCATGGGCAGGAAAACAACCAAGAACGCTGCGGACACCGATCAGCAGGGTGACTGAGTCGGCATTCAGAAATTTTTCGGTTCCCAGCTGAGCACAACGGGACAGCAGGGAGCCCTCAAGATGGCCGCCGGCACCTCCACGCCGCTTCGAGATCGCGGCTCCTGCTCGGCCCCCTCAGATACTAACTCCAGGAGTCCCTCCTCGTGCACCTCCGATATCGGATGGGACCTACAAGCACAACTGAGAGCCTTACCTACAAAGGAGGACTTGGAACACTCGGTCTCCCGCCTCGAACAGACTTACAGATCAGAGATGGAGGTACAGAATGGGGAGATTGTTCACTTGGGTCACCGGGTGGAGGGTTCTGAGAAATCACAGGAGGCCGTCTTTGAGCACCTTGCAGACCATCAGCAGGTGCTTTCTGCTCACTCCATGCAGATCTCCCAGATCTTATCCCATATTGACGACATTGATAATCGTCACCGGAGAAATAACCTCCGGATAAGGGGGCTGCCAGAATCCGTTATGCTGGCTGACTTGGAAGCCTCTGTCCAGGCGTTATATAGATCTTTACTAAAGGGCTCTGATGATTCACCCATTGAGCTGGACCGGGTCCACAGGGCCCTAGGGCCTAAATCAGCAGACCCCAACAGACCGCGGGACATTGTATGCCGAGTGCATTTTTTCAAAATCAAGGAGGACATTATGAGGGCCGCGCGGCAGTCCGAGGACTTGTCCTACCAAGGGGCACAAATTCAGATCCTGCCTGACTTATCTAGGAGGACACTGCAATTACATAGAGTGGTCCGCCCTATTCTTACCATGTTGAGAGCGAAGGACATCATATGTCGCTGGGGCTTCCCGTTCCAGCTACATGCCAGGAAAGACGGCAAGATGGCAACGTTCCCAGACCTGGAGGATCTCCCTAAGTTCCTTGAGACTTTCTCTTTGCCTAAGGTTTCCCTCCCAGAATGGCCAGTGTTGCCATCCCCTGCACAGCTGCCAGAGAGAGCTTGGTGGACACAAGTATCTCCGCGGTCAGCGAAGTCAAAGAACACGCCGTGATACCCGTGTTTACTTTTCTCATGTTGGACTATCATGTGCCCAATTGATAAGTGATCCTTCGCTCCTGTTCTATATTCCTCAGGGTCCTCGTACTTAGTTTTTCTGCACATTGTTCCTGTTAGTCTAATCTGTCTGTCTTCAGCCCTCATTTACACTCTTTTGTGAGTGTTACTTGCAGTTTTGTTAAGTCTGGCTGTGACCTGGCTCCCATATCGGGGCTAGTGCATGGGCAGTAACATGTTTACTAAATAGCTTATTCCAGTTTTACCTTCATTTTGAATGGCGGGAGGATGCCTGCTCGCCCTGAGCTTCCACCGCTCCTACCTGTCTAGTTTGTGTGGCGGAGACCTCCCTGAGATGCTGAATCCTCAGGCTGAGTGCCACCAGTTTTTGCCTTGTGTATTATCTGTGAGTTTTTGTCTTGTTAACCCTGTCTTGTCCTCTCTCCCCTATTGTTCTTTCCTTCCCCTTCCTTCCCTGATATGGTTGTACTTAGATTCCTTAATCCTACTTCTCTAGATGGCGTCTGTTAAGTTCGGTTCCTACAATGTGAACGGACTTAATGAACCCGCTAAGCGCAATCAAATCTTGTATAGTATGCATAAACAAAAGGTCTCGATAGCTCTTTTGCAGGAGACTCACTTTAAGACTGGACATGTGCCCTCCTGCAAAAGCAGATATTAAACGACCTGGTCGCACTGTACTCACTCAGATTCCAAATCTCGGGGTGTGTCCATTGCTGTCCATAAATCAGTACCTTGTGAAATTTTAGACACAGTCTCTGATGCTTCTGGTCGTTTCCTCTTCATTAAGGTTTCCCTGTCGTCTAGACTCCTAATAATTGCTAATGTTTACTTTCCTAATGCAGGTCACTCTCGTTTTGCCTCCAGGATGTTTTCCACCTTGATTGACTTTGCGGATGGGCTGCCAATCGTCCTGGGAGGGGACATTAACTTTCCCTTGGACGTGTCCCTGGATGCCTCCTCTGGTAGGTCCTCGATCTCCCCTGGGGTGGCCCGTGGTTTCAAGAGGCATCTTAGATCCCTTAGACTCATAGATGCATGGCGCATTTTATTCCCTACCACAAAAGATTACACATTTTTTCTCAACATCCCACAACACATATCACCGCCTAGAATATATATTTATCTCCCACTCCTTACTCGATTCCCTCCCAGCCGCAGGAATTGAGCCTGCGTTATTTTCTGACCAGTCCTTGACGTGGGTGGCCCTTGACATTGGTGACCCCTCCAGGTCTTTCGGTTCCTGGAAACTCAATGACAATATTCTCAGAGATCCCGTCTGTGCTGCAGACATACGTTCTGCCCTTACTGACTTTGCCTTGAACCATGAATCTGACCCTTCCAGCCTGACTATTAAATGGGAAGCCCTGAAGTGTGTGGTTAGAGGCAGATTCATCCTACACGCTTCCAGACTTAAGAGAATTAGTTACTGGTGAAATTAGCGGAGCTGGAGCAGAAGCATAAGGGGTCACTCTCAAATGAGGTTTTCCAGGAGCTCTGTGAGACTCGCACAGCTCTCAGGAAAATAATTGACCAAAAGTACCTGGGCGCTAGGGACAGGCTTCAGAAACTCTTCTATGGTCATGGTGATAAAAGTGGCAGACTGCTAGCGAGAATATTGCGGCCCAAATCGAACGCCTCATATATCCCCTCCCTAAATCGTAGGATAGGAGGGCGAGTTCATGCGACGGGGGACATTCTACAGGAATTTCTCTCATACTATGAGGACTTATATAACATTAGAGGGAAGTTCGCGGACTTACCCATTGAAGCTAAAACTAAAAAGATCAGGGATTATATGGCCGGCCTGCTAGGCCCTAAACTATCCGATGAACAGAGGGAAGACTTAGAAGGTGAGATAACGGAATCGGAGGTGCATAAAACAATTAAGGGTCTGACAGTCGGTAAAAGCCCAGGACCTGACGGCTTCACACCCCGCCTTCGCTAGAATGTGCAATTCCCTGTCGGATGGTGCGTCTTTCCCTCCCCAGGCTTTGATGGCCCACATCTGTGTTATTCCGAAACCGGGGAAAGACCCGCTAGCATGTAGCAACTATCGTCCTATCGCTCTGATCTACGTAGACGTGAAGATCTATGCAAAAATTTTTGCTGATCGAATGAAGCCGTTTATACCATCTTTGATCCATGTGGATCAAGCGGGCTTTGTCCCGGGGAGGGAAACGCGTGACAATACCATCCGTACCATGGCCATTATTGACCATGCTAGCAAAGGGGGATCTCCTCTGTGTCTTTTGTCGATCGACGCAGAAAAAGAGTTCGACCGGGTGGACTGGTCTTTCCTGTCTGAATCCCTTAAAGCGTTCGGTTTCGGCCCTGGCATGATAGATAGAATTTTGGCATTATACCATGACCCTAGCGCCCAGGTCTGAGTCAACGGATCTTTATCCACTCCTTTCCGTATCCATAATGGCACCAGACAAGGGTGTCCACTCTCCCCTTTGTTATACATTATGGTTATGGAATTCCTAGCTAGAGCTCTAAGGGCCAATGAATCCATCAAGGGCCTATGTATGGGTGAATTGGAGTCAAAAATAGCCATATATGCAGATGACCTCCTTATATATTGCACTGATCCGCTGGTCAGCTTCCCTAACATTCTGAAGGAATTCTCGTCCTTTGGTCACCTCAACAACTTTAAAGTGAACCTCCACAAATCGGAGGTCCTTAATGTCACTTTGCCCCAGAGCTTGGCCAACAGTTTACAGTCCTCTTTTCCCTTCCGCTGGGCTCAAGGCCACATAGTTTATTTAGGTACAGCCATCCCCTCTGACCTAGCTAGCCTCTTCTCCCTGAACTTCACCCCTCTTGTAGAGGATGTTAGGAAGGATCTGAGGGCCTGGAGGGGGCTGCCAATGTCTTGGTTTGGTAGGATTCACACACTTAAAATGAATATTCTCCCTCGTATCTTATACCTATTTCGCACCATCCCCATATCCCTCCCGAACACCTTGTTTAAGACTTTGAGGTCTATGTTCCTTAAATTTAAACCTAAAACATACTCTGGATCTCTAAATCCAGGAGACCCTCGCATCTCCCCCTACTGACCTCGGGTGTCTTGAAAATCTGGGATAGAATAGCACTACCATTAGGCCTCACTAAGTCCCCCAGCCCTATGACCACCCTTCTTAATAATCCTGACTTTGCTTTGGGAATGGGTCGTACATCATTTCTGGGTTTGGTCCTCACAGATAATCCTACTATATTTACGGTCCTTGCGAGGGGCTCCCTTCAGCCACTCTCCTCTTTCCCGGAGGGGACATCTAAAGGGGCATGGTTTAAGTACAGTAGCTTAAGAGGCTTCCTGTCCGCCTTAGGCCCCATTAACACTCTATCTAATGTCCAGGTGGTATAGGACCCCGGTCCTTCTGCATTCTTTCCTTCCTACCTGCCCTAGCTCTTGTTGGAGATGTGGTCGTGAGAAGGGTAGCATGCTCCATATTTGGTGGTCCTGTAGCAAAATCACTCCTTTTTGGGGAGCTATTAATGATCTGTATGACATGGTTAGCAGTAGCTCCTCCAGATGGACCCCTGAGGGCGCTTTGCTCTCCATGTTTCCTGGCTCTATCTCCACATTGAAAAAGGGTCTCCTGAGATTCTTTGTTCAAGCAGCATGCCTGGTTATCCCTAGATTCTGGAAATCGACTTCCCCCCCTCTCCCTAGGGACTGGCTTATCACTTTTGATAAAATCTTCTGAATGGAGGAGCACTGGGCGGAGGACATAGGTAACTCCACTAAGTTTTTAAAGATTTGGACTCCTTGGATCTTGTTCAAGGGTTCTCCTGAGTTTAACACGTGGCTAAATAGAGATGTCGCCAGTCCCTAGGGGGATTACACCTTTCATGCAGATGTCATTTTCTTCACCTGCTCCATTAGCAGCGCCCATACTAGTGAGTACTTCACCTACGGTCCGTGAAGCCTAGGATTTGCTCCGCACGGTTCTTTAAACCTCTGCTGGTATTATCAGGGTTCCCCCCCCCCCCTCTTTTCCCTCCTGTCCGTCTGTGGTCTTGTCCTTGTATATGTCTTCTGTTGTGTAGTATACTTTTGAGCTTTATATCCATATATTCTCCCGTAACTGGGATCTTGTGATTCCTTTACAATGGAAGCTGGGTTCCCGAGTTATATTCTGGTACTCATTTTATTACAATGAATCTACGTACATGTATTGTGATTGTCTGAAAGTGTACACTGCTGTACACAGCCTCGATTTGTAATCGGGCTGTTTTCATTGTATTGCTACTATATTGGCTCTTCTAATAAAAGAATTTTAACCACAAATAATCTTTACATGTTATGCCATGGAGAGGTAGAAATTAAAGGGGGTTTGTCACCTATTTGTGCTGCCTTATCTGAGGGCAGCATATAAAGGTGACAGAAATCCAGATTTTTTTTTAAGTAGTGGCAATCTCCAACGGGACCTTAGTGCTGGAGCGCCTGTTAGGCCAGGTTCACATCACCGTTTAGCTTTCCGTTCTTCTGTATTTTAAGCATCCGTTATGCTCAGTTATGCACATGTTGCATCCTTTTTAGCCATTTCCGTCTGGGATCCGTTAATTTAGAGGGAAAAAATTCCTACATCATTTTTTTTTTGCAGTCTAAAATAACGGATCGTAGACAGAAATGGCTAAAATGAAGGCAACGTGTGCATAACAGATGCTTAAAATACATGTGAACTCAGCCTTAGGCCTCATGCACACGGCCGTTGTGTGGTCGTTCCGTGCATTGGGGACTGCAATTTGCGGTCCCTAATGCACAGGCAATGTCCGTGCGGCGGCCATGACGAATCGAGACCTATTCAACTTGAAGGGATCTGCGATTTGTCCGCCCCGCAAAAAAACAGAACATGTATGAACTCGCAGCTCTGGATTGCGGGCCGCAATATGGCCACAGCCGGGCAACAGCTGTGTGCATGAGGCCTTAAAGGGATTGTATCACTTCAGTAAATAGTATTTATCATGTAGAGAAAGTTAATACAAGGCACTTAATGTATTGTGATTGTCCATATTGCCTCCTTTGCTGGCTGGATTCATTTTTCCATCACATTATACACTGCTTTTTCCTATGGTTACAACCACCCTGTAAACCATCAGTGGTGGCCCTGCTTGCACACTATAGGAGAAAGCACCAGCCTTTGTGAGTTTCCACAGTCCTGGTCACCAGAGAGCATTACAGGGTGGTCATGGTAATGAGCAGTGTATATGTAACGCCCCAGAGTGGCATTACCACTTCTTCACCCCGCTACTATCTCTAATGTGCTAATATCATGTCATGTTGTGTATTTATTTCAGGTCCACTATACTGTGCATTTCTAATGTTTGCAACTGTTGTGTTTAAATGTAATTTGCCTGGTTTACCAGCAGGTGGCAGCAAATACGGCAGAGCTATAGTTAGGTAGAATGGAGCTTTCCATTCCATTCTAAACCTCCTCGGTGGAGGAGTGGGCCAGTCCCACTTCCTGCAGGAAGGGTGGGGATTAGTGAGAGTCAGTTCCAGCTTACCCCCTGCCAAGGGAGGGTGTGCTGGGCACCTCTCTCCTGGACATGCCCAAGCCAAGCCATCCAAAGCACCCTCAGCTCTGCTGGACATGGAGGCCAAAGCTTGAAGCCTCAGGAGCCAGGAGGAGTATTTCCTTGCCAAACATACAGTCAGGCTACTAAGTGTTGTGCAGCATAAAGAAGAAGCAAAGTTATACAGCCAGCCTCATAGTACAGCAGAGCCAGAGAGCAACAAATGTAGTAGTGATGAGTTGGCCTGCCAGAGTCTTAATGCTAAAGCCTGCTGGGACCAAGGCAAAGTTGGAACTGCATCTCAAGATCTGGACTCAAGTTATTCTTTTATCCCTCAACTATTCCCCCTATTTGCTTCGGGACCAACGCCTGGGGTCCAGCCGTATCCAGGTAGGAGCACCGTAACACTCACACCTGATATAAAGGGACATTTTAGGCCACCCTATACCACTCGGCCGTTTCTACACCTGGGACGCGACATAGAGGGCCCATTGGCGTGGCCGCCCATTGCATATATTCTGATACTCACCTCATCCACTTGCACACAAAGGATCTGTCGCGCTGGGAGCGTGCGATGACGTCATCACGCAGAGCGCCGGTCCTTTTCATTCAATAGAGGAGGAGGTGAGTATATATTTTCATTTTTTTGGGGGCTGAAATGAAACATTACAGCAGGGAGCCACTATGAGGCATTATTACTGCAGTGGTCACTATGGCGAACATTATGGGCCACCATGAGGAGCATTAGTACTGCTAAGCACTGACACTGCACAGCTGAAAAATAGTTTTCAAAGCATCTCTTCCTAATGGATCCGTGTTGCATTTGTGGTTTTCACAGATACACATAGACTATAATGGGTATGATGGATCCGTGAACACGGACAAAGTAGAGCATTTATCCGTGCTGAAAACACAGACCCACGGACCGTGCTAAAACACACATAAAAAAATAATAATATATATATATATATATATATACTTTATTAGTTTTATTTTACACAATAGCAAAAAAAAATATCTGAATATAGGGAGAGACCCCTAGGGCTTATGCACACGGCCGTATATATTTTGTGGTCTGCAAAAAAAACGGATCGCAAAAAATACTGATGAAATCCGTGTGCATTACGTATTTTGCGGAACGGAACAGCTGGCCTTACATAGAACTGTACCTTCCATGTCTGTAATGCGGACAATAATAGGACATGTTCTATTAATAGGACATATTCTATATGGAAACGGAATTCACGCGGAGTAACTTCCGTTTTTTTGCGGACCCATTGAAGGGAATGGTTCCGCATACGGTCCGCAAATAAAAAACAACAGAATGGACACGGAAAGAAAATATGTTTGTGTGCATGAGCCCTTAAAGTAGCTTTGCTGACAGGCTAAGGGTCCTATTACACCTGCAGAGGAAGCAGGCGGTTTTCGGGAAAGAAGAGGAGACAGTGGCTATTTCATGCAGCAATCTCGCTAATGCTATCACTCGCCTCCATACTGAATCAGTACGGCACAATCTGCTGCCCACAAACAAGGATTTTTAAACCTCCGAAAAGCATTTGCTCGCTCATCGGGTAATTGGTGGCAGTATTACACTGCCAGATCATCGCTAATGAGCATTCATATGAACACTTGTTAGCGATGATCTGAACAATTATCTTCAGGTGTAATAGGGCCTTAAAGGGGTTGTCTCACTTCAGGAAATAGCATTTATCATGTAGTGGTAAAAAAATGAATCCAGTCAGCAAAGGAGGCAATATGGACAATCACAATACATTAGTAAGTGCCTTGTATTAACTTTCTCTACATGACAAATGCCACTTGCTGAAATGACACAATCCCTTTAAAGGTAGGTTTTGTCAGCTCCAAAATCCTCTGCGTATCTGACGTCAGAAACCGCTGCGCGGTGTTTTCTGCCACTGAATGGAGCTAAACCACTAGCAGGCTCCGGGTACGGCTTTGTGGGGGGTAATAACCCTCGGTTGCATGAACTGCCGCTTGGCCTCCCATTGAATACAATGGGAGGTGGTTTCAGCGCAGATTCAGCCAGGTTTTCTGCACCAATGAAATGAACCCAGTGAGAGAGTGCAGTGAGAGCACAGCATGGACACGTAAGATAAGGTAGACCTCGCGGCACATTGCATTTGCCACTCTAATATCTTGGTCAGTTATTTCTGTCAGTGATTTTGAGCCCAAACCAGGTGCGGGTCTAACCACAGAACAGGTGCAGAACTTTCCCTTATACCTTATCTCTGTGGAGGCTCCACTTCTGGTTTTGGCTCACCATCACTGATGGAAATCACTGACCAAACACTGATGTGTGAATGAGGCCTAACACTGCCCTCACTGATTGCGCAGTATCAGAGTGGTGAAGAGAAATGAGAGCTGGTGGCCGCCCCCTGATATATAAATGCCCCAATAACAATAAGATCTCTTTCACACGTCCGTGATGACATCTGTGACAAGCTGGTCAGTCTTTCATCCGTGAAAATGTCTGAAGGATCCGTGTGTCCGTTATTTGCCCTCCAGGTGTCATCTGTATTCCATATACACTTGCTAGGCTGAAAATGAAGTTTCAATCACAGCTCCTACCAATGGTCAGTGAATATCACTGAGAGAACGAAGTGGTTTTCACGGCCCAGTAGACTCCAATGGGCTGGTTTGGTTTTGGGCGGTTTTAGGTAACAAGCTGCATCTGAGCAGCCTCCTATTTCCTTCACCACAGTGGAGAGGTCATGTTAGAATACCACAGCACCTGCCGCGGGAGCAAAGTAGTAGCTGTCGCTCCGAAATTATGGCTCAAATTCTTTGTCTTCCCTACCATCCCAGTATTTTGAAGCAATGTACCCACCTTTCAAAATCCTTGCCCTTTAAAAAACAGGGAGGATGGCGCATGCACGTCCCCTTCCTCCCTCTACAGATGGTGAAGCTCCAGGTCTCCAGACACATCAAGCATTGCTCTGCAAATGGCCGTTTGTCCTTCTGTTATGGAACCTTCCTCTGTGGGTCCTTTATGTCATAGACTTATGCATCTATGACATCAGCAGCACAGTTGCCATAGTTACTACAGGGGCTTATTATTGATACCTACCTCATGCACTTTAACAGTGAAGCCAGCCACAGTGGTCCCAAGTATTAACCCTTTCTTGACTGACTGGAGACTACAATATACTTGTCACCAGAAAGGCCCCTAATCTCTATGGCACTTAAAAGCTGCCCTAACAGTAGTAAGTTAGGGAGAGTCGTGACAGATGTGAGGTGCAGGGATCTCAACTCTCCCGGAGGTTCAGGGAGTCTCCCGCTATTAGATAGCGGCTCCCTGACACCCGCATGTGAAACGATATCTCCCGGAAAGGTTTATCTCAGTCAGATAGCAGAGCAGAGAGATAAGAGAAGTGACAGGACAGAGTTTAGATTACAGGTTGAATTAACCCTTTAGGGTCAAATTGGCTTCTCAAGGAGATATATATGTTAAAGGCATCCCTTCTGTCTCATTCAGTAGCTATAGAACTATTGAAAGAGATGCATTTTTTTTTTTTTAAATACATTTACACATTTAACCCTCCATTTTAATTATATTATTTACCCCAGTGTTAAATTCACACCCCCTGGATGCTTTAATCATATATATAAATATGATAATTTGGGGCAGGGTAATGAGCCCGGTCCTCCACACCATAGAGAAAAGTGTGCAGATACTTCATATGTTTGGAAAATGTAATAAAAAGTTTGTGAAAAAAAACCTCCCTGAAATGAGAAGTGCACCTCCCTGAAATTAGTTTTTGCAGGTTGGGATGTCTGAAGGTGTAATATGCACACCCATGCCCTCAAGTCCATTTGCTACATATGAATTTACACAGATTCCAGTGGACTTTTCTTTTGGTGGCAAAAAGTAGCGATCTACCAAACTATCACAGTAACAAGATTTTAGTATAACCAGTTTCTTATACATTGTCTTTGAAATGACCAATAACTCATCTAAAAAAAAAAAACTAGCATGGAAGCTTCCGCAAAGAGTACACATTCAAAACGAATAGGAATCAGGATTGGCACAGAGAAGAATTTAGGGGGTCATTTATCAAACTGGTGTAAAGTAGAACTGGCTTAGTTGCCCATAGCAACCAATCAGATTCCTCATTTCATTTTCCAAAGGAGCTGTCCAAAATAAAAGATAGAATCTGATTGGTTTAATTTATGCTACAGATTTCCACTGTATATTTCACTGTTTGCAATGCGTAGGGTTAGATCTTTGGTAAATCCGCACTGAAATCCACCGTGGAATGTCAGCAAAATCTGCAGTAAAATTACCATGTTGGGCAATCTTCCCCATGTGGCCATGCCATAGCAGCCAGAACTGGTAGTGACACCTGCTGCTGTCTCAAGAAAGGGACCCTGCTTTTCTGTGCTTCTATAGGAACTCGCCTTTATGGATTAAACACACAGCAGTCGTTGCATCACCAAAATTTATGATGCAGCGACCAAGCAGGTTCAATCACCAACCACACGGAGACGGTTACAACAGTCTTCCTATCTGCGTGGCATGCCGGTGGACGCCAGGCTGATAGTTAAGGCAAGAAGCTTTCAGGATACAAGCCCCAGACCAGCGTCCCAGATGGAGAAACCAAGAGTCAACAGAGAACACAACAGTCTTCGTCTTTTTCCCTGTGACACAAACTGGCCAAATGTGTCCAGGTTTTTGCCTTCTTCTGGATCACAATTTTTCTCTGCAGGGATTTTGTTTTAATAAATGATTTTGAAATGGATAACCGTGTCTTATGTGTATTTCTCTATGTGATAAGGAGCCCAAATAAAAGTATCCTGCTGTTTTCCCCTATGACCACTTACACTGAAGTAAGCTATGACTTTTATTTTGAGTGTCATCTAAGAATTTTCAGGACAGTTGGAGGACTTTGAATTCGGGTTGAGTTTATTCATCCAGAATGGAATTTTCTGACCAGTTAGGTAGAATCGGACCTGCTATAGATAGACGGCCTATCGTGTAGCGTGTATTATATATCTTATTGTGTGAGTTGTGTCCCATATTCTTCTGATCCTTCTGTATTTGATAAAGGATGACTTTCGGCTCCGCTGTATCTGGGAGGCTGTGTGGTGATAGGAACATCTATTTTTTGATCCAATTCAATTATGCTAATACCAGATGTTGGGTCAACTGGGCCATTGTGGTATTGTTTAATAAAGTAAGCACCAATCTTCACACAAGCAAATCACTTAATCCCATTGAAATGTATGAAGGTCTAGAGATAAAGTCTCTACTCACAGCATGAGGTGGACAGGCTGTAGGTCTACATAAGAATATGAGTAAATATACATATTAGGGCTCATGTACACGGTCGTGTTTTATTCTCTGTAAATGGCGGATACGCTAAAAGCCGGATCCCAGACGAAATCATGGCACCATTTATTTTTTTACTTCTGTAGAAATTCCCAATCCTTGTCCACAAAACGGACAAGAATAGGACATGTTCTACCTTTTCTACAGTTATTGGAGTGACTGTAAACACATTTGTGTGATCCTCTGAGGTGGAAGCAGGTAGACACTGACCCTGTTTTAGCCTTAAAGGGGTTATCCCATGACTAATGTAAAAAAAATCAAATCAGACATCATATAGTACATGACAACCTCTTTCTAACAAAGCTAGAACCAGCCCTGTACCTCACATGGATCCAGAGATCTCCCCATTCAATGCTCTGCTAGATTGATATCATGAAGGCAGCTCAAAGGAAGTGTCTTTTCTGCTGCAGCTAAGGGGGCATGCCCATGCTCTCCCTATCCCAGCTCAGGAGCCAGTTGAAGGATGAAACTGAGCATGTGCGGCCATCTCAGGGAGCAGGTCAAAGAAATAAGAACAAAGCAAACAGCAGGTGGCGCTACACAGATACATTTTATTGAATAACTCTGTGGCTATGCTAACTTTTTAATTACATATAAATATAAAAGTATTCAGACCCAGGTGTAGAATATTTTCTGTGGGACAACCCCTTTATATGCTGTGGGGAGAAAAAATGTTTCCCTCTGTAATGGAGATCGCAAATTCGAATAATACATCTGGTATGTCACTGTCCATGTTGAGGGACTATTTGTGAGGTATTCCAGCTTCGCTAACATTTGATCGCGTTCGCGAACCGTCCTGGCCGATGTTCGTTCATCACTGCACCCGGGACCCCCGCCAATCGGCTGTTTGAGAAGGCAGTAGTGCCACAGCTTTCTCTCAGCTTTCCCTAGGCCATGTGACATCACATTCATTGGTCACATGGCCTAGGCGCAGCTCTATACAATGTACAGCGCTCTGATTGGTAAACTGTGAGAAGGTCTGTTGCATTCTCAAACAGCTGATCAGTGAGGGTCCCGGATGTCAGACCACCACTATCAGATATTGATGACCTATCCAGAGGATAGGACATCAGTATAAAACTCCCAGAAAACCACTTTAATGTGTGGAGGCTGACTCAAGGAGGAAGATGTTGAGCCAGACTGGAATTATCAGATATACAACTACATTAGGCATATTAATCCTAACATCTCCTTTTAGAGATGGATTGCGCAAGGCATTAAATCATTAGTTGATATACAGTATGTACTAATTTAGTTATATACCTTTTAAAAGGGTATTACGGAGGAAAAAGTTCAGATCAGATCAGGTTGGTGGGGGTACTACCGGAGGGACCCCCACCAATCACAAGAACAGGGCCCTGTACCCCCGGCAAGCCCCCTGCTGCTCCCCTGAAATGATCTGCGCGGCCGGTCGCACAAGCGCGCGGCCGCTCCGTTCATTTCTGTGGCTGTTCCGGAGATAGCCAAGCACTGTACTCGCCTATCTCCGGAACTTCCATAGAAATGGATAGAGCAGGATGACTTTCACCTACCGGAATACCCCTTTGAGAAGTTTTAGCCAAAGGCCTCTGATTTGTTAGCATATCTACAGATTAAGGGCTTGTTCACACAAACGTGCCGTGTTTTGCGATCTTCAAAACACGGATGGTCCTTTATAGAAATGCCTATTCTTTTCAGCAAAACGGACAAGAATAGGACATGATATATCATTTTTGCAGGTCTACGGAACGGAGCAACGGATGTGGACAGCTGAGTTCATACTTGAGTTATTTGGTCAGTTCTGGCCCCGTAACTGCCCAAATAAGTGGAGTGTGCAGTGATTCTAAGAGTGACGCCTGTCATCTGCATGTCATATGAACTCACAGTATTATTTCACTACCAAAGCAGACTCCATATGTGTGTAACTGCAAGGCACAGTGTCCTACACCACTATAAAGGCTCTCTGTAGCCAGGAAATAGCAGTTTTTCAATGTAATTAGCTGGGAATTTATTCGGATCGAACCAAATTTTTTCTAAAAAATTTGACGAAACAGCAAATCGAATTTTTGAAAAATTCACTCATCTCTAGTTGCCAGGGGAGAAAGGTCAGCCTTTCAAATGGGAGACTATTTTGTTGCTTTCCAGTCTTCTGGACTCACAAAGGAGTGTCTTCGACTCCTATACACTGGGCATTCCATGACTGGTTTCATGATCCTCCCATCAATTGGTCCAGCAATTTCATTAATTCCTCTTATTACAAATGTGATATAGCAATATATATATGTTAAATTAAAAATATCAATGTTTAACCACTTCAACCCCCCCTAGCTGAAACACCCTTAATGACCAGGCCACTTTTTACACTTCTGCACTACACTACTTTCACCGTTTATTGCTCGATCATGCAACTTACCACCCAAATGAATTTGACCTCCCTTTCTTCTCACTAATAGAGCTTTCATTTGGTGGTATTTCATTGCTGCTGACATTTTTACTTTTTTGTTATTAATCGAAATTTAACGATTTTTTGCAAAAAAATGACATTTTTCACTTTCAGTTGTAAAATTTTGCAAAAAAAACGACATCCATATATACATTTTTCGCTAAATTTATTGTTCTACATGTCTTTGATAAAAAAAAATGTTTGAGCAAAAAAAATGGTTTGGGTAAAAGTTATAGCGTTTACAAACTATGGTACAAAAATGTGAATTTCCGCTTTTTGAAGCATCTCTGACTTTCTGAGCACCTGTCATGTTTCCTGAGGTTCTACAATGCCCAGACAGTAGAAAACCCACTCAAATGACCCCATTTCGGAAAGTAGACACCCTAAGGTATTCGCTGATGGGCATAGTGAGTTCATAGAACTTTTTATTTTTTGTCACAAGTTAGCGGAAAATGATGATTTATTTTATTTTTATTTTTTTCTTACAAAGTCTCATATTCCACTAACTTGTGACAAAAAATAAAAGCTTCCATGAACTCACTATGTCCATCACAAAATACCTTGGGGTGTCTTCTTTCCAAAATGGGGTCACTTGTGGGGTAGTTATACTGCCCTGGCATTTTAGGGGCCCATATGCGTGAGAAGTAGTTTGCAATCAAAATCTGTAAAAAATGACCGGTGAAATCCGAAAGGTGCTCTTTGGAATGTGTGCCCCTTTGCCCACCTTGGCTGCAAAAAAGTGTCACATATCTGGTATCGCCGTACTCAGGAGAAGTTGGGGAATGTGTTTTGGGGTGTCATTTTACATATACCCATGCTGGGTGAGAGAAATATCTTGGCAAAAGACAACTTTTCCCATTTTTTTATACAAAGTTGGCATTTGACCAAGATATTTATCTCACCCAGCATGGGTATATGTAAAATGACACCCCAAAACACATTCCCCAACTTCTCCTGAGTACGTCGATACCACATGTGTGACACTTTTTTTGCAGCCAAGGTGGGCAAAGGGGCACACATTCCAAAGAGCACCTTTCGGATTCAACAGGCCATTTTTTACACATTTTGATTGCAAACTACTTCTCACACATATGGGCCCCTAAAATGCCAGGGCAGTATAACTACCCCACAAGTGACCCCATTTTGGAAAGAAGACACCCCAAGGTATTCCGTGAGGGGCATGGCGAGTTCCTAGAATTTTTATTTATTTTTTTGTCGCAAGTTAGTGGAATATGAGACTTTGTAAGGAAAAAAAAAATCATAATTTTCCGCTAACTTGTGACAAAAAATAAAAAATTCTAGGAACTCGCCATGCCCCTCATGGAATACCTTTGTAAGGAAAAAAAAATATTATAATTTTCCGCTAACTTGTGACAAAAAATAAAAAATTCTAGGAACTCGCCATGCCCCTCACGGAATACCTTGGGGTGTCTTCTTTCTAAAATGGGGTCACTTGTGGGGTAGTTGCCCACTGCCCTGGCATTTTAGGGGCCCATATGCGTGAGAAGTAGTTTGCAATCAAAATCTGTAAAAAATGACCGGTGAAATCCGAAAAGTGCTCTTTGGAATGTGTGCCCCTTTGCCCACCTAGGCTTCAATAAAGTGTCACACATCTGGTATCGCCGTACCCAGGAGAAGTTGGGGAATGTGTTTTGGGGTGTCATTTTAAATATACCCATGCTGGGTGAGAGAAATATCTTGGCAAAAGACAACTTTTCCCATTTTTTTATACAAAGTTGGCATTTGACCAAGATATTTATCTCACCCAGCATGGGTATATGTAAAATGACACCCCAAAACACATTCCCCAACTTCTCCTGAGTACGGCGATACCACATGTGTGACACTTTTTTGCAGCCTAGATGCGCAAAGGTGCCCAAACTCCTTTTAGGAGGGCATTTTTAGACATTTGGATCCCAGACTTCTTCTCACGCTTTAGGGCCCCTAAAAAGCCAGGGCAGTATAAATACCCCACATGTGACCCCACTTTGGAAAGAAGACACCCCAAGGTATTCAATGAGGGGCCTGGCGAGTTCATAGAATTTTTATTTTTTTTGGCATAAGTTAGCGGAAATTGATTTATTTATTTTTTTCTCACAAAGTCTCACTTTCCGCTAACTTGGGACAAAAATTTCAATCTTTCATGGACTCAATATGCCCCTCAGCGAATACCTTGGGGTGTCTTCTTTCCAAAATGGGGTCATTTGTGGGGTGCTTGTACTGCCCTGGCATTTGAGGGTCTCCACAATCATTACATGTATGGCCAGCATTAGGAGTTTCTGCTATTCTCCTTATATTGAGCATACAGGTAATGAGATTTTTTTTTTCCGTTCAGCCTCTGGGCTGAAAAATAAAAATGAACGGCACAGATTTCTTCATTCGCATCGATCAATGTGGATGAAAAAATCTCTGCCCAAAAAAAAAAAGGAGGGGAAAGGCATCTGCCAGGACATAGGAGCTCCGCCCAACATCCATACCCACTTAGCTCGTATGCCCTGGCAAACCAGATTTCTCCATTCACATCAATCGATGTGGATGAATAAATCATTGCCAGGATTTTTATTTTTATATACAAAGTGTTTGCCAAAGCATAGGAACACCGCCTCCTCCTCAGCTCATATGCCTCGGCAAACGTATCTTTTACTGTAGAGGAGAAATCTCGTCTTGCAGCGCCGCATACACCGACTTGTGTGTAATCTGACAGCAGCGCAATGCTTCTGTCAGAATGCACATCAGTGCTGCAGCTAGTCGATCAGTTGGTCCACCTGAAAGGTAAAAAAAACAAAACAAAAAAGAAGAAACCAGGCAGCAACGCAATAATTTTATTAACTTTTGAACAGAACATATAAACTTTAACTTTTTGAACTGAACGTTAACCTTTTTGCTTACTGGTGATTTTTTTTTTTTTTTTTTTACCTTTATAGGACAAACCTCTCCTTCCCCATGGGACAATGTGCAAAGCGCAAAGCGCCCAAAGATGTGGCGAAGTACATTATGCACTTTGTCCCAGGTGAAAGGAGAGGTTTGCAGCAGCTCTGTGTGAATGGGCTCTAATAGCCCTGTGTGCCTGTCCTGGTGAGATGCAATCCCTATGCTAGGTGTACCTGTGTGTGGTACTTCCGGAAACACTCTCCAAAGCATAGGGCAGGGTGGTCAGGGCAGTCAGGACAGAAATAGCGGGTGTCACGCCTTATTCCACTCCTTCTACAGACACGACATCTTTTTCGGGGTGACAGTTGGGTTGAGGTACCAGGAACGACACTGGGGAAATGTCGCTTGTGTAGACGGCTAACTACACTGGTGGATGGGGCCACGGAACCTCCTGGGTACAGGAGGTTTTCGATGATCTCTTCCTGAAATTTGAGGAAGGATCCTGTTCTCCCAGCCTTACTGTAGAGAACAAAACTATTATACAGAGCCAATTGAATTAAATATACAGACACCTTCTTATACCAGCGTCTGGTGCGTCGGGAAACTAAATACGGAGAAAACATCTGGTCATTGAAGTCCACCCCTCCCATGTGAAGGTTATAGTCGTTGACTGAGAGGGGCTTTTCAATGACATGGGTTGCTCGCTCAATTAGTTTTGTCGTGTCTGCGTGAATGGAGGAGAGCATATACACGTCACGCTTGTCTCTCCATTTCACCGCGAGCAGTTCTTCGTTACACAAGGCAGCCCTCTCCCCCCTTGCAAGACGGGTGGTAACGAGCCGTTGGGGGAAGCCTGCGCGACTAGTTCTCACGGTGCCACAGCAGCCAATCTGTTCTAGAAACAAAAGCCTGAAGAGGGCCACACTTGTGTAGAAATTGTCCACATAAAGATGGTACCCCTTGCCAAATAAGGGTGACACCAAGTCCCAGACTGTCTTCCCACTGCTTCCCAGGTAGTCAGGGCAACCGACCCGCTCCAGGGTCTGATCTTTTCCCTCATAGATCCGAAATTTGTGGGTAAAGCCTGTGGCCCTTTCACAGAGCTTATACAATTTGACCCCATACCGGGCGCACTTGCTTGGGATGTATTGTTTGAAGCCAAGGCGCCCGGTAAAATGTATTAGGGACTCGTCTACGCAGATGTTTTGCTCAGGGGTATACAAATCTGCAAATTTCTGGTTGAAGTGGTCTATGAGGGGCCAAATTTTGTGGAGCCGGTCAAAAGCTGGGTGACCTCTGGGACGGGAGGTGGTGTTGTCGCTAAAGTGCAGGAAACGCAGGATGGCCTCAAATCGTGCCCTGGACATGGCAGCAGAGAACATGGGCATGTGATGAATTGGGTTCGTGGACCAATATGACCGCAATTCATGCTTTTTGGTTAGACCCATGTTGAGGAGAAGGCCCAGAAAAATTGTAATTTCGGAAACTTGGACTGGTTTCCACCAGAAAGGCTGGGCATAAAAGCTTCCCGGGTTGGCGGATATAAATTGTGTGGCATACCGGTTTGTTTCTGCCACAACTAAGTCCAAGAGCTCCGCAGTCAAGAACAGCTCAAAAAATCCCAGGGCCAAACCGATCTGAGCTGTCTCAACCCGAACTCCAGACTGGGCGGTGAAAGGGGGAACTACTGGTGCGGCTGAAGTTGGGGACTGCCAATCAGGATTTGCCAGCACCTCAGGGATTCTAGGGGGTCTACGGGCCCGTCTGTGCGGTGGCTGCGACGGGGTAACTAATGCACGTGCCACCGTACCAGCTTCAACTGCCCTTCTGGTGCTCGCCACTTCACCATGTTGTACGGCAGTGCTGGTACTAGGTCCAGGGAGGGCTGCGCTGCTGGTGTATGCCTCACCACGTAATCGCACAGCGCCAGCCCCACTCTGCTGCCCTTGAAGCGGATCCTGCGCAACCTGTGGTCTAGCGACACGGGGCCGGGTACACCTGGTGGTATCAGGGACCTCACCCTCCTCGTCCGAACTTTGGGTCAGACTGCCACTGCTTTCTACAGGTTCATATTCTGACCCGCTGGATTCGTCAGATGAGGGTTCCCATTCCTCATCCGACTGGGTCAGAAGCCTGTAGGCCTCTTCAGAAGAATACCCCCTGTTTGACATTTGGGCAACTAAATTTAGGGATACTCCCTGAGACTACCCAAGAAAAAAAGCAAGCCTGTCTTACAAATGGGAGGCTAGCGAAGTACCGGAGGCCTCTGCGGTTGATAAAAAATATCAAAACTGATTTTTTTAATCGCCGCAGCGCGTGTAAAGTAATTGTGCAGTGATAAAAAAAAAACATTTTTGTCACTGCGGTGGGGCGGGCGTGGGTGAACGCACGTGTGGGCGACCGATCAGGCCTGGGTGGAGGGCGAGCTAAGGTGATACTAATACAATTATAGATCTGACTGTGATCAGTTTTGATCACTTACAGATACTATAAAAGTACAAAAGCTGATTAGCGATACGCTAATCAGCGAATAAGTGACTGCGGTGCGATGGGCTGGGCGCTAACCAATCGATAAACTACCTAACCAAGGGGCCTAAACTATCCTAAAACCTAACAGTCAATACCAGTGAAAAAAAAAGTGACAGTTTACACTGATCACTTTTTTCACTTTCACTAGTGATTGACAGGGGCAAGAATGGGTGATCAAGGGGTTAATTGGGGTGCAGGGGGGTGATCTGGGGCTATGTGTAGTGTTTGGTGCTACTCACTGTGAAGCCTGCTCCTCTGCTGGAACCAACCGACAAAAAGGACCAGCAGAGGAGCAGGGAAGCCATTTAACACATCATATTTACTAATATGATGTGTTAGATGGCTTGTGATTAGTTTTTTTAAAAATCACCAGCCTGCCAGCAATGATCATTGGCTGGCAGGCTGGTGACGTGACCCCCCTTTAACTTTCGCCGGCCCGCGATGCGCATGCGCGGGCCGGCTAAGCGCGTCATCTCGCGAGATGACGCGTATATGCGTGACTGTGCGCAGCGCTGCCGCCTCCGGACCGCAATCCTGCGGTTAATTCCTGCTTATTCTGGGCTTTGAAGTCAAGATAGCGGTCCTATCTCTGTATACACAATCATAGAGGGAAGACTGTCAATCACTGATAGGACCAGCTCCTTGACCTCAGAGCCCACAATAAGCAGGAATTTAAATGTATAAATTACAAGTTGAATCTTTTCCCATAAAACTACATATCAATCTGCTCAGCTCCTCCTGCTATATAACATGCTGCCTATAGCTTACAGATTCCCTTTAAACTGTAGTGAAAGCACAGCAAAGAGGTATTTGTACCATGACAGATATACTGTATATATATCATTTTTCTACTGCATTCAGCAGCTCCCATTGATAAGAGGCTGTGTTGGCGGAGCAGCTGCAAAGTGAAAGTAAAAATCCCAGCATGCATCACAGCAAGCATCTTCAGAGGAGCGGTCACATGACATCTCTGCCTACTTGTGATGCCATAGTAACAACAGAACCTCAGGTGTCATCTCATCAGTCCTCCAGTCAAATAACTACATAGAGAAATCAACATAATGATAGCAATCCTACATTCCCAGCATTGAATAAAGGTTACTGCTTTTCCCACAATGTGATATATATATATATATATATATATATATATATATATATATAAAATACATACATGTGTGTGGATATGTACATAGGTGTACAGGGTGTGTGTGTGTATATATATAATATGTGTGTGAAGATGGAGAGATATCTATCTATCATCATTTACTGTATCTATTTACATCTCTATATCTATCTATATCTACTGTGGTAATGTGTACCTCAACTGGGTGAGATAACTGAGATCCAGAAAGCTGCAGAGGTTTCAGCAAAGTGTAGTTTGCTGAGACAAGTTTGTTTAGATTCTGTTTCTGCTGTTTTAAAGACCCAGGGCTAATGTCTGTGATTGACCATAATGCCGATCGCAGACAGATGCCATGGTCTTTAGTAACCAGAGCATCTGAGGTGGCTTTCCCCAAGAGTGCTGCACCACATATAGTGGTCCGCAATGCACAGGTACCAACTGAGTGCAGGCAGTTTGCAGATGTGGATCTATTCACTTCAATGGGTCTGCGATCCGCAAAATATGTTCCGCACCACAAAAAGATAGAACATGCTATTTTTTTGCGGTGCAGAAGCACAGAGAGAAATCCTTTGGAAGCCCTTTGTAGTGTGCTTCCGTGGGCTTCTGATCCGTGCCTCCGCTCCATACCACTCAGTATCTTGCAGATCGCGGACCCATTCAAGTCAATGGGATGTTTGCTGTCCGCAATACAGGAACGGGGCACACACACTTGTGTGCATGAGCCCTTAGACTGCAAATGCTAATTCACAGCAGTCTATAAGAGAAGCAATCTAAAGATTGCATGTTCAGATCCCCTAGGAGGGATTTTAAATAAGGAGGGCTTTTTAAAATATTAAAATCATCCCTCTTTCTCCAAAATAATGATAAAAATAAATATAAAGTAAAAATATAAATTATCTTTGGCACTGCTACTTAACAAAAAAGCTATCACTAATAAAATATGTATCTCATAGGGTGGACGGTATAACTGAAAAAAATATATAAAAATGGCCAATTTGACTTTTTTCATTGCTTCATAAAAATAAAAAAAGAATAAAAAGTGATCAAAAACCCGCTCACCCACACACTCCAAAGTGGCATAAGTAATAAAACTACAGATCACAACGCAAAAAATTAGCCCTCAACGTAGACACAATTCTAAAACAGAAATTTGGATCGCTGTAATTATACTGTGGAAGATTTATTTATTTTTTTACATTACACCCCATCTAGATTTTACAGCTTTACACCACATCAAATTCAAAAGTACATGGTGCCAATAGAAAATACTATTTGCCTACACATTGATATCCTCCTTTTGGGAGGTGAATCGCCCCTCTGCTAACATCAATATAGTATGGGATGCCCTGAAAGCATATCTGAGGGGGGTCTTCATAAGTGAGATTGCTGCAATAAAGAGAACATTTCAAAAAAAAGAGGAGGAACTGACCAAGGCTGTTGCATGTACAACTGAACGATTTACCGGTCAACCTACTGAGCATAATAGGGAGGAGATGCAGAAGGCCAGCTGCTCCTTGGATAAATACACAACAGAGAAAGCAAATCATAGAGTATTCTTCAAGGGTTTAAAATATTTTTCGGAGTCTGGACGCCCTGGTAGGCTGCTAGCTAGGATAATTTCACAACAAGACAAGAAAAATCCATCTATTGTCTCGATCCGCAATACAGCGGGGGAAATTATAACAGATCCAGAAGGAATTAGGGACACCTTTCTACAATATTTTACCCAGATATACAGTCCCTCTTCTGGCTTGCCACCCGACCTGGCGACGCGGTTCCTGGAAAGGATCTCACTCCCCATTTTAAACGAAACCCAAATAGAATATCTGGAAGAGGAGTTATCCCTTTCGGAACTTCAGGAGGCTTTGGGATCTGTCTCGGGGAATTCGTCGCCAGGGATGGATGGCCTTCCATATGAGGTTTACCGCAAGTACAGCGATGTGATTCTCCCCCAGCTGTTAGAGGTCTTTTCTCAGGCAATACAGGGAGGGAGCTTACCATGCACTATGATGGAGGCTCTTATTGTTTTAATTCCTAAAAAGGATAAGGACCCGATAGAAATGAGCTCCTATAGACCAATCTCGCTACTAAACACAGATGCCAAGCTACTATCTAAAGTTTTGGCTAGGAGGCTTTCACGGGTTATATCCACTATTATCCACCCAGACCAAAATGGCTTTATGCCAAAAAGGGGCACCCATCATAATTTGCATAGGCTATTTATGAATATTCAGTCTCCGGGGCGTGGTGCCCGCTCCATCCTGTCGCTGGATGCCACCAAAGCCTTCGACAGGGTGGAGTGGACTTTTCTCTGGGAGGTGATGAAAAAAATGGGCTTTGGCCCTAGATTTACGGCGATGGTTCAGCTATTATATAGTTCCCCAGCTGCTAGGATCAGGATTAATGATACGATCACAGAGAGCTTCATCCTAGGAAGAGGCACCCGTCAAGGCTGTCCTCTCTCCCCCCTTCTTTTCAATATTTATATTGAACCCTTAGCAGCCAGTATAAGGCAGGATTTGCAGGTGGCCGGCTTTGGTATAATGGGGAAGCACGACCGTGTATCTCTCTACGCAGATGACATCTTGGTCTTTCTTCAGCAAACAGAAACTACTCTCCCTCGCATAATGGATTTGGTTGGTTTTTTTTCTGCTCCGTCTGGCCTGGAGATCAATTGGGAGAAGACTGTTCTCCTCCCTATAGACGAGCTGCGAGGTGATTGGGATAACCAGTTAACAGTCTCTGAATCAATAAAGTACCTGGGGATTTCAGTTTCTGCCAAACCTCAGGAATATCTACAACTTAACTTGATTCCCCTGCTGATAAAGCTGAGGGCTAAAATCAAGATATGGCAAAAAATTCTGCACACAAGAGCTGATAGAATTTCTTTAATAAAAATGGTAGTACTGCCCCAGGTTCTTTATGTCCTGCGCAGCTCGCCTGTATGGATCGCAGATAAGTATTTTAGACTAATTGAGCGGATGCTTAACGACCTACTATGGGGGAGGAAGCGTGTTAGATTGAAGGCGCTCTACTTCTCTATGCCTTACAATCAGGGAGGCCTTAACCTCCCTTACTTTAGGGGTTACTTTATGGCCTCTCAACTCTGCCTTTTTAGTGACTGGGAAAATAGCCATTTCTGCAATAAAGTGGTGAAAGACTCAGGCTTTACGGATTTCTTTACTGTATTGGAGTCCGACTATCTATTAAATATACAGACCGGGTATACACTTTTCTGCAGAATGGCTACAAAGACCTGGCGGGTCATTAGGAGTTGGTGTGGAGTTAAGGCATCACTTATTTGCACCCCATTGTGGCATAATCCAAAGCTCGTGAATTTAAGCGATCTGAATTGTTGCCAGTATTGGAGGACTAAGAAGGTTCAGTATTTACATCAGGTGGTTAGTGGTGGACAAATTCTGTCCTCGATGGAAATAGGGCACAGAGCAAATTTGGGTGAGGTAGCCTGGAACGCATATTTCCAATTGAGGTCTGCACTTTCTAGCACTCTGAATAGTCACCTTCTTCTTATAGATACTCCTGAATTCCTACACAATTTTATTATTAAGAAAGCTGCCACGAAAATCAAAATATCACATTGTTATAGACACTTAATGAAACATTTCTTTCGGGGTCTTCTTTCTCCAGGACAGAAGTCCTGGTCTTTGTTACTTTCAGAGGTGGGGATATAGGTGAGAGAATATAGGGGATAGTTTAAAATATGTTTCACATAATTTTAACCACACTGTTGTACAATTTAACATTTTGCACAAAATATATGTGACACCTATGTGGCTATATAGAAGAGGACTTAGAGCCTCCTCTGATTGCCCACGTTGTGGCGACTCCGAGGCAGACCACTTACACCTGTTTTGGGATTGCCCAATGCTGGGTAGTTACTGGAGATCGGCCCAGACCACCTTGGCTTGTAAACTTAACATTGTTGTTCCTCTGTCTCCCAGGATATGGGTCTTGGGAGACTTATCGGAGGTTAACTATCAGCCCATAAAACGTCAATTATTGATCAAGGTTATGTTCCTGGCTAGGCTTCTTGTCGCTAGACTATGGTTTAGCTCCTCCGCTCCAGACTGCAGCAACTGGCTGGCTCTGGTCGAGAAAGTGAAAAGCTATGAGAAGATTCTGCAAAGAAAGAGGATCTTATCTAAAATGGGGTAAACTGTGGGAAGAGTGGGACATGGTTTAATTAATTTGGAACTTTCCTTTTTTATTATATATACTTTTTTTTTTTTTTCTTTTTTCTTTCCCTGCAAGGTTGGGAGGGGGGGGGGGATAGGTGGGGTGGTTTGGGGATGATTTCAGAATTTATAATATTATAAATGTTATGCGGATATGTATTTTTGCATTATAAATAAAATATGGAAATTTGAAAATACTATTTGCCCCGCAAAAAAAAACAAGCCCTCATACAGCTATTTGAATGGAAAATTATAAAAGTTTTGGCTCCAGGAAGGTCAAAAGTAAAAATTGGAAAATGGCCTGGTCATGAAGGGGTTAAAGGGGTTGTCCTTCCATATATATTCATGACCTATCATCAAGATAGGTCATCAATATCTGATCAGCAGGGGTCTGGCACCCCCGCTGATCAGCTGTTTGAAGAGGAGGCACCGCTTCCTGGTCATTACCATATGCAGAGCAGAGACGTAGTATAATTACAAGCACTGGCTCCATTCACCTGAATGGAGTGAGTTATTTTATTACACTGCACTTGTGAGACGACAAGCAGTGTAATGAAGAGGAAGCAGCGGTCGCATGGAGCCCCTCCTCCTCTTCATCCAGCTGATTGGCGGGGATGCCGGTTGTCAGGCCCCCATCGATCAGATCCTGAGAATATCGTTCAAATAAACGGTAGCGGCAGCCAGATATTCTTTATTGGACGTGCTTCAACGAATGTGTACAAATATTGCTAGCATGATAACAATTGATATTCCCCTGTCTACTATAGTGTACAGAACTCCTCCCTTATTTCCAGAGAACAAATCAATTCAGTGTCACCACATCCACCAATACAAAACCAACCAATGCACAATAGATCCTAATAATGTGCCATATTGATCACAGTTGTGTGTAGTTAAAAACTCTATAATACCTTAAAGGGGAAGGCGGCAGCCAGAGAAGCATATCCATGCGATCCATGTTTGCGTCCTAAAAACTTCAATGCTCATGACCGAGATGTCATGCAGCGCTGCCCAAATCCAAGTGGCGCGAATCACCACGTCATCATGTTAGATCACATGACAGTCACACTATATTAGACAGGGGAATATCAATTGTTATTATGCTTGATAAAGGCTACCATGTACCATGTAGCTGAAACGTTGCAATTTTTGTACACATTCGTTGAAGCACGTCCAATAAAGAATATCTGGAGATGCTGCCGTTACCGTTTCTTTGAACGCTAATTTGTGAACTGCTGAGGATCTGCGGTCGTGGTTTGCCTGGTGCATTCCGGTAAGGTCGAGAAGACCCGTGGGTGCTGCTCTACATTATCTTTTTCACTATTTGGATCCAAGGAGCGTGCACCGGGGATTATACATAAAGATCGGAGATGGATGAATTCTTAGGACCGGGTAAGACCAAAGAGACTGCCAATATGAATGTGTACTTGTATACTGAAGAGGACATTCACAGATTAATCAATGACAATAGGAGCGATGTCTCCTTTTTGAGCACACTATTAATTGATCTGTTAAAAAGGAAGCGCGAACAGGAGTCTAAAAGACTCATTACTATTGAATTACACCTCAGTATATTGAGGGAATATTACAAAAACGAGAATTCCAAGGGGTTGAGATCTCACTTACGTCCTACTCCTAATCTCTTCCCTAAGAATTTTATAAAAAGTTTGAGTTGGTTACAAAAAGTATTCATTTGAGTTGATGTTATTGAACATTGAATATTTGCATAAGAAAACAGAAATGATTAAGAAAACCTTGATGACATTAGACACAGATGATTTTGCCTTACATCAAGAAAAAATGGTACAATATGGACAACGCCATAGAACTGAGTGTGAGAGAACCAAGCGCGATAAATGGCACAGAGACCTAGAAGACTATCAATCTGGACGAGTATATAATTGGCAGAATCAACAGTTTCAAAATAGACCCAGGAGAAGAAAAGGGAGAAAATTTGAACAAGGACATTTTGGATTCACCACCTGTGACTCAGAATCCACTGATGAATCGGGAAAGTCAGTTTGTAGGACAATCTAAACACACAAAAGTAGGACATGCCGATGGGGTGGAAAGAAGCACCACAGGTCCCAGAAGGAACCTGCCTCCATCAGCATTTCAGGGTCACAACAAAGAAACCCAGGGGAGACTGACAAGACGCAATCAGAACAGATGAATCAATTAGTTGTGAATATCTCCTCCATTGAACTGAATACTGACCAGATTAGGGTGTTGGGTCGTGGACTGACCTTTTGTCCCTCAGCTGATAGTGGCTGGTTTGACATAGAATTAGATCTTCAACTTTTTTTAGGAGGTTGAGATTGAAAGTTTTTTTTGCTATGGATGTGGGCACAAATGTTATATCTAATAAAAACACAGTTGAATTGTCGTTGAGGGAGTTGGATCTAAAGAGAGAGTAATTTTTCACCCCCCTAAAATAACCATGTGATAGAGTCATACATTGAGATAGTGATGAAACAGATTAGAAATCTAAGGGAACGGAATCGAAGGTCAGTTAGGCTAAATTTGTCCCAACAAGAGAGGATAGCATTGAGGTCGGTTGAGCAGAATAAAGACATCACTATTAAACCTGCAGATAAAGGGAGGGAGAGGTGGTCGTTATAGACACAATTAAATACAGATGTAGCAGGGTTAACACACAAACTCTTAACTCAAATTTCTAAACTCATCGCTTTATCTTAAAACAAAACCCATTAAAAAGCAATTAAAGGTGTTTGCTTAATGCATTTAGTTTAGATAACACGTCTCAGAAAGCATGTGTGTTAACTCTACTACATCTGTACATTGGAGAGATACAGAGGCAGTTTGGTGATGAGGAAGTCTATGAAATATTAGGTGGTGACCCAAAATGGGAAATGATGAAGGTCTTGGATATAATAATCAATGAGTCCTTTGATGAAGGACTTATTGATAAAGGCTTAAGTGAATACCTGAAGGTACAACATCCCATCACCCCATTGCTATACGTTCTCCCGAAAATTCATAAGAGACTTGAGGATCCCCCTGGCAGACCAAATTACATGACGTCGTTTTACCTACTAATTTTCTTTTAGTGAGTTTTGATGTAGTATCATTGTATACTTCCATTGAACATGAATTTTGCTTGAGGGTCGTTGATGTGGCGCTTACTTTTTGCGGAAACGGAAGCACGGATGTGGAAGTGCGGATCCGCAAATGTGGATGCGGGCAGCACATTCCGGCCCCATTGAAAATGAATGGGTCTGCACCCGTTCCGCAAAATTGCGGAACGGATGTGGACCCATTTTGCGGACATGTGAATGGACCCTAACTGCCTCTCAGCATGAGTGACAGGCTGGCCACGCCAGCCACTGCTCTCTCTGCAGCTCCACCCACTACAACTCCTGTGTCGTTCTACACCCAGACATGAATCTACTTCTCACTCAGTGTCTAAATTCCATTACTGACCGTCCACAGGCTCTGCCCTCACATGTGTATCTAATCCTATCCTGTGTGATACAGCCTGCTGAGCTGTGTATCTAATCCCATTCACTGACCGTCTGCAGGCTCTGCCCTCACATGTGTATCTAATCCTATCCTATGTGATACAGCAGCCTTCTGAGCTGTGTATCTAATCCCATTCACTGACCATCTGCAGGCTCTGCCCTCACATGTGTATCTAATCCTATCCTGTGTGATACAGCAGCCTGCTGAGCTGTGTATCTAATCCCATTCACTGACTGTCCACAGGCTCTGCCCTCACATCTGTATCTAATCCTATCCTGTGTGCTACAGCAGCCTGCTGAGCTGTGTATCTAATCCCATCACTGACCGTCTGCAGGCTCTTCCCTCACCATCTCCAGAGTGTGAAAAACAGCTTGAATCAGCAAGTGTATCCAATCACATCTGTATCTAATCCTATCCTGTGTGAAACAGCCTGCTGAGCGGTGTATCTAATCACATCACTGACAGTCCACAGGCTCTTCCCTCACTATCTCCAGAGTGTGAAAAACAGCTGGAATCAGCAAGCGTATCCAATCACATCTGTATGTAATCCCATCCTGTGTGATACAGCCTGCTAAGCAGTGTATCTAATCCCATCACTGACAGTCCACAGGCTTTTCCCTCACTAACTCTAGGGTGTCATAAACAGCTGGAATCAGCAAGCGTATCCAATCACATCTGTATCTAATCTTATCCTGTATGTCTGCCTGATACAGAGCCTGTTGTGTGCGATACTGCCTGCTGAAGTGTACAGTCGTGGCCAAAGGTTTTGAGAATTACATAAATATTGGAAAAGTTGCTGCTTAAGTTTTTATAATAGCAAGTTGCATATACTCCAGAATGTTATGAAGAGTGATCAGATGAATTGCATAGTCCTTCTTTGCCATGAAAATTAACTTAATCCCAAAAAACCTTTCCACTGCATTTCATTGCTGTCATTAAAGGACCTGCTGAGATCATTTCAGTAATCGTCTTGTTAACTCAGGTGAGAATGTTGACGAGCACAAGGCTGGAGAGCATTATGTCAGGCTGATTGGGTTAAAATGGCAGACTTGACCTGTTAAAAGGAGGGTGATGCTTGAAATCATTGTTCTTCCATTGTTAACCATAGAGACCTGCAAAGAAACGAGTGCAGCCATCATTGCGTTGCATAAAAATGGCTTCACAGGCAAGGATATTGTGGCTACTAAGATTGCACCTCAATCAACAATTTATAGGATCATCAAGAACTTCAAGGAAAGAGGTTCAATTCTTGTTAAGAAGACTTCAGGGTGTCCAAGAAAGTCCAGCAAGCGCCAGGATTGTCTCCTAAAGAGGATTCAGCTGTGGGATCGGATTGCCACCAGTGCAGAGCTTGCTCAGGAATGGCAGCAGGCAGGTGTGAGCGCATCTGCATGCACAGTGAGGCGAAGACTTTTGGAAGATGGCCTGGTGTCAAGAAGGGCAGCAAAGAAGCCACTTCTCTCCCAAAATAACATCAGGGACATATTGATCTTCTGCAGAAAATATGGTGAATGGACTGCTGAGGACTGGGGCGAAGTCATATTCTCTGATGAAGCCTCTTTCCGATTGTTTGGGGCATCAGGAAAAAGGCTTGTCCGGAGAAGAAAAGGTGAGCGCTACCATCAGTCCTGTGTCATGCCAACAGTAAAGCATCCTGAGACCATTCATGTGTGGGGTTACTTCTCATCCAAGGGAGTGGGCTCACTCACAATTTTGCCCCAAAACACAGCCATGAATAAAGAATGGTACCAAAACACCCTCTAACAGCAACTTCTTCAAAAAATACAACAACAGTTTGGTGAAGAACAATGCATTTTCCAGAACGATGGAGCACCATGCCATAAGGTGATAACTAAGTGGCTCGGGGACCAAAACGTTGACATTTTGGGTTCATGGCCTGGAAACTCCCCAGATCTGAATCCCATTGAGAACTTGCGGTCAATCCTCAAGAGGTGGGTGGACAAACAAAAACCCACTAATTCTGACAAACTCCAAGAAGTGATTATGAAAGAATGGGTTGCTATCAGTCAGGAATTGGCCCAGAAGTTGATTGAGAGCATGCCCAGTCGAATTGCAGAGGTCCTGAAAAAGAAGGGCCAACACTGCAAATACTGACTCTTTGCATAAATGTCATGTAATTGTCGATTAAAAGCCTTTGAAACGTATGAAGTGCGTGTAATTATATTTCACTACATCACAGAAACAACTGAATCAAAGATCTAAAAGCAGTTTAGCAGCAAACTTTGTGAAAAATAATATTTGTGTCATTCTCAAAACTTTTGGCCACGACTGTATATCTAATCCCATCTTCTATGATACAGCGTGCTAAAATGTGTATCGAATCCCATTTTGTATGATACTGCCTGCAGAGCTGTGAATTTAATCCCATTTTGTATGACACAGCCTGCTGAGTGGTGTATCTAATCCTATCTTGTATGATTAGGCCTGCTGAGCTGTGTATCTAAACCCTTATGCACACAACCATTCCATCCACATTTTTTGCAGTCCCATTGAGTTCTATGGATTTGAGGTCCTCATTTTGAAGGCCAGAATAGGACATGTTCTGTCTTTACTGGAACTAACATAAAGATGTAAAAAAACACACTGATGACGTCCATGTGCTTTCCACATCCGTATGTCAGTTCTGCAAAATATAGAACATGTCCTATTCTGGTCCTCATAATGCAGATCTAAAACCCATAGAACTCAATGGGACTGCAAAAAAATGTGGATCGCACATGGACAGTAACCTTATTTAGTGGATCCACGACTTGCAGACTGCAAAACCGAAACGGTTCTGTGCACGAGCCCTATCACTTATACCCAGCACCCATAACAATGACATCCACAGCGCCCACAATAACAGTGACATCCACAGTGCCCCCATAACAGTGACATCCACAGTGCCCCCATAACAGTGCCATCCACAGTGCCCCCATAACAGTGCCATCCACAGTGCCCCCATAACAGTGTCATCCACAGTGCCCCCATAACAGTGACATCCACAGCACCCCATAACAGTGATATCCACAGTGCCCCATAACAGTGACATACACAGCGCGCCCATAACAGTGTCATCCACAGTGCCCCCATAACAGTGACATCCACAGCACCCCCATAACAGTGATATCCACAGTGCCCCAATAACAGTGACATCCACAGTGCCCCCATAACAGTGATATCCACAGTGCCCCATAACAGTGACATCCACAGTGCCCCATAACAGTGCCACCAAGTGCCCCTTGTGCCATCCAATGCCCCCTTGTGCCATTCATTGCCCCCATTGTGCCATTCATTACCCCCTTGGGCCACCCAGTGCCTCCTGTTGCCATCCAGTACCCCCTGTGCCATCCAGTTTCCCTATTGTGCCAACCATTGCCCCCTTGTGCCATCCAGTGCCCCCATTGTGCCATTCATTACCCCTTTGTGCCATCCAGTTCCCCTATTATGTCAACCATTGCCCCCTTGTGCCATCCAGTGCCCCATTGTGCCATCAATTGACCCACTTGTGCCACCCATTGCCCCCATGTGCCATCCATTACCCCATGTGCCATCCATTGCCCCCATGTGCTATCCATTGCCCCATTGTGTCATTCATTACCCCCTTGTGCCATCCAGTTCCCCTATTGTGCCCATCATTGCCCCCTTGAGCCATCCAGTGCCCCCCTTGTGCCATACGACTCTAGGAACAATATATAGGGGGGGGGGCACATAAGATACCACAGTCAAACATGGAGGGGCACTAATAATTTTTACTACTTAATCATACTACTGAAAAAAACAAAATAAGTATATGTAAATAAAATTACAAAATACGAGTATTTAAATATGCAGTAATACCTTTTTATTGTACTAACCTAATAAAAAAAAATTGGTATGAGATGACAGTTTGATTGGTACTTTTTTGGGGTGCATATGACTTTTTGATCGCTTGGTATCACACTTTTTGTGATGTAAGGTGACAAAAACAGGAATTAGAATTATCGGTAATTCAGTTTCCATTTCACCACCATGACGGCACACATGAGAAACCTACCAGATTACAAACATTAAGGGGGCTATGACTTATAAAACTTTCCTCCCGAAAGAAAGATCTGAGGATCTGGATAAGTCCAATCTATAGTGTTTTACAAAGGTATTCATACTAGACCATGTGGCTGCTCTGCATATTTGTTCCAGAGAAGCCCCTGCTCTTTCTGCATATGATGAGGACATTGCCCTGGTAGAATGGGCTTTAACTCCTACTTGTAACAATCGGAAATTGTCAGTCTGATCCATCTAGCGATGGTTGCATTTGATACTGCTTTGCCCTTATTCTTTCCTCGGAATTGGATAAGTAAATTATCCACTTAGCGTAAATCCTTGGTGTTTTCTAGGTATTTGAGGACCGTTCTTCTGACATCCAGACAGTGGAATTGCTTCTCCCCAGGATTTTTGGGGTTTGTGCAGAAGCAAGGTAATATTATTTCTTGGTTTTTATGAAAATCGGTTACTACCTTGGGTAAAAACCCTGGATCTAGTTTGAGGGTTATCCTGTCTTCTTATATAGTGAGGTATGGGTCATGAATTGAAAGGGCCTGCATTTCGCTTAACCTCTTAGCTGATGATATGGCTTTCAGGAAAGCTTTTTTCAGTTTTTTTAAAGAGATGTCTTCTAAAGGTTCAAATGGAGCCCCTGTCAGTCCTTTAAGAACCGTATTTAAGTCCCAGGAGGGCATCCGGGGTCTGATTGAAGGTCTTAGTCTAGATGCGGATCTAATAAACCTCCTGATCCAGCTATGACTGGTCAATTCAATGTCAAAGAAGGCAGGGCTGAAATCTGAACCTTCAGGGTAGATGGTCTGAGGCCCAGTTCTAGACCCCTTTGAAGAAAGTCTAGGATCTTCTGAATATTGGGCTCTGAGTGGTTAGGAGTGTCCTCTCCACTCCAGATACATAATTTTTTCCATATTTTGAGGTAAATGGCACTGGTAACTTTTTTCCTACTTGCCTTGAGAGTAGATATTACCTTCTCAGAAAGGCCTTTGCATCTTAGGATGTCGGATTCAGGATCCAAGCTGTTAGTTTGAAGAGTTCCGGATGTTGATGTGAGATCGGGTCCTGGACCAAGGTATCTTTCCTGAGTGGAAGAATTAAAGGTTCATGTGGAGATAGTTTCATTAGTATGGAGAACCAACTTCTCTTGGGCCAGAACAGGGTTATTAAGATTAGTTTTGCCGACTCTTGCATGGCTTTCTGTAGAACCTTGGGTATTAGCTGGAATGGGGGAAAGGCATAAGCGAGGTCCCAATTCCAGTTTTGGGAAAACGCATCTATTGCCCAAGGATTGTCCCTTGGGTTCAGGGAGCAAAATAATGGGACTTTTGCATTTAGTTTGGATGTGAATAGGTCTATTGATGGGAGACCCCACTTTTCCACCAACAGGTTGAATATCTCGCTGTTTAAGGACCTTTCTCCCTGATCTATGGTGGTCCTGCTCAGAAAATCTGCTATTAAGTTCTGTTCTCCCTTTAGGTGAATGGTCGAGATAGATTTTACTTTCCCCTCTGCCCAGGAGAGTATTTTTGTGGATAGATTCTGTAGTCTTACTGATCTTGTACCCCCCTGATGTTTTAGGTAGGATACTGTTGTCACATTGTCTGAGAAGATCTTTATGTGGTTGTTTAATATTTCTGCCGAGGCTGCCTTCAAGGTCTCCCATACTGCTTTGAGTTCCCGATAGTTTGAGGATTGCATTGCTATCTCCGTAGACCAGATTCCCTGATAGAGGTTTGTGTTGACCTTTGCTCCCCATCCCGTGCCGCTCGCGGTGGTCTGGATAACTATTGCTGGTGTTTTCTGCCATTCTACGCCCTTCCTTAGCTTTTTTTAATCCAACTACCAGAGTGTGGAGCTTTTTACATGTCCTGGGATCCGAATCCTTTGGTCTAGTGATGACTGGTGCTTGTCCACTTCTTCAGAAGCCAAGCCTGGAGGGTTCTGTAGTGGGCCTGACACCATGGAACTGCAACAATACAGGCTGTCATCTGCCCTAAGAGACTCATTGTCTCCCTGATGGAATAAAACCTCTTTTTTAACCAGCTCAGGACTGCCGAACGCAGGATTGCGTCCTGGCGGCGGCCCTGTTGTTCCTCCTGGACGCGCCGATGCGTCCTCTCGCGAGATGCGAGATTTCCTGTGAACGCGCGCACACAGGAGCGCGCGTTCACAGGATCGGCCGGTAAACCAGTGGATCTACAGCTTGCCAGCGGCGATCATTCGCTGGCAGGCTGTAGATGCGATTTTCTTTAACCCTTCAAAGGTATATCAGACGCTGTTTTGTTAACAGCGTCTGATATACCTGCTACCTGGTCCTCTGGTGGTCCCTTTTGCTTGGATCGACCACCAGAGGACACAGGCAGCTCTGTAATAAGTAGCACCAAGCACCACACTATACTACACTACACCAGCCCCCCCGTCACTTATTAACCCCTGATCACCCCCCTGTCATTGATCATCCACCTGTAAGGCTCCATTCAGACGCCCGTACGTGTTTTGCGGATCCACGGATCTGCAAAACACGGACACTGCAGATCTGCAAAACACGGACACCGGCAATGTGCTTTCCGCATTTTGCGGATCCGCACATTGCTAGAACTATATAGAAAATGCCTTTTCTTGTCCGCAGGACATGTTCTATAGGCTCTACAAAAAACGCAGTGTTCGCCCGATCAGGCCTGATCTTGTGCACACACTTGCGTTCAGTCCCCCCCACCGCAGTGACAGAATTATTATTTTTTCTGATCACTGCAAAAACACTGTAAAATTGCTGCGGCGCTATAAAGATCACTTTTGAGGGGCATGGCAAGTTCATAGAAGATTTTTTATTTTTTTTGGCACACGTTAGCAGAATTTTTTTTTGTTTTTTCTTACAAAGTCTCATATTCCACTAACTTGTGACCAAAAATAAAATCTCACATGAACTCACCATACCCCTCACGGAATCCAAATGCGTAAAAATTTGTAGACATTTATATTCCAGACTTCTCACGCTTTAGGGCCCCTAAAATGCCAGGGCAGTATAAATACCCCATAAGTGACCCCATTTTGAAAAGAAGACACCCCAAGGTATTCCGTGAGGGGCATGGCGAGTTCCTAGAATATTTTTTTTCTCTTACAAAATCATTTTCCGCTAACTTGTGCCCAAAAAAAAAAAATTCTATGAACTCGCCATGCCCCTCACGGAATACCTTGGGGTGTCTTCTTTCCAAAATGGGGTCACATGTGGGGTATTTATACTGCCCTGGCATTTGAGGGGCCCTAAAGTGTGAGAATTCAAATGCCTAAAAATGCCCTCCTAAAAGATACTCATTGGAATTTGGGCCCCTTTGCGCACCTAGGCTGCAAAAAAGTGTCACACATGTGGTATCGCCGTACTCAGGAGAAGTAGGGCAATGTGTTTTGGGGTGTATTTTTACATATACCCATGCTGGGTGAGATAAATATCTCTGTAAAATGATAACTTTGTATAAAAAAAATGGGAAAAGTTGTCTTTTACAGAGATATTTATCTCACCCAGCATGGGTATATATACAAATACACCCCAAAACACATTGCCCTACTTCTTCTGAGTACGGCGATACCACGTGTGTGACACTTTTTTGCAGCCTAGGTGTGCAAAGGGGCCCAAATTCCAAAGAGCACCTTTAGGATTTCACATTTTTTACGCATTTGGATTCCAAACTACTTCTCACGCTTTAGGTCCCCTAAAATGCCCGGGCAGTATAAATACCCCACAAGTGACCCCATTTTGGAAAGAAGACACCCTAAGGTATTCCTTGAGGGGTATGGTGAGTTCATGTAAAATTTTATTTTTTGTCACAAGTTAGTGGAATATGAGACTTTGTAAGAGAAAAAAGAAAAAATCATTTCCCGCTAACTTGTGACAAAAAATAAAAACTTCCATGAACTCACTATGCCCATCAGCGAATACCTTAGGGTGTCTACTTTGCGAAATGGGGTCATTTGTGGGGTGTTTCTACTGTCTGGGTATTGTAGAACCTCAGGAAACATGACAGGTGCTCAGAAAGTCAAAGTGCGTAAATTCACATTTTTGCACCATAGTTTGTAAACACTATAACTTTTACCCAAACCAATAAATATACACTTATTGCATTTTTTTTATCAAAGACATGTAGAACAATAAATTTAGAGAAAAATTTAGAGAGAAATGTAGTTTTAATTGAAACATTTTACAACAGAAAGTGAAAAATTTCGGCCAATTTCGATTAATATAAAAAAATGTAAAAATGTCAGCAGCAATGAAATACCACCAAATGAAAGCTCTATTAGTGAGAAGAAAAGGAGGCAAAATTCATTTGGGTGGTAAGTTGTATGACCGAGCAATAAACCGTGAAAGTAGTGTAGTGCAGAATTGTAAAAAGTGGTCTGGTCATTAAGGGGTTTAAGCTAGGGGGGGGGGGGGGGGCTGAAGTGGTTAAAAACCCTCTGGAAGGAAGGAAGTTTGTTTTGTGGAGTCCAAAAGAACTCCCAGAAATGTTACCCTTGTTTTTGGTGATAGGAAGGACTTGTTTAAGTTTAATATCCATCCTAGATTTTTTAAAAGGTTGCAAAACCTGTCTCGATCTATTTTTATTTGTTGTTCTGAGTCTGATATGATTAGGAAGGCGTCTAAGTAGGGGACAATTGTAAGACCCTGAGTTCTCAAAAGGGAGATAATTTCTACGATTTACTTGGTGAATATTCTGGGGGCAGATGATATCCCGAAGGGGGGGGTGACGAATTGAAAATGGGCTAGGTTCCCCATGTGATCTTTTATGGCGAACCTCAGGTATTTTTGAGACACGGTACAGATCGGGACGTGGTAGATTTCATCCAAAGAGCTCTTCTGGCGGCATTGGATAAAGCTGAAAAACGAATAGTTTCTGCTGAAGCATCAGCTAGGAAGCCTGTGGCTGATTTCAATAATGGAACAGAATCTAATATCTGTTCTCGTGATGTTTTATTAATAAGATGTCTCTCTAGTTTATTCAACCAGAGATACATCGACCTAGCCACTGAGGTTGCGGTGATATTCGTCTTAAGGCAATACATTGCCGCTTCCCATGACTTCCTCAGGAGACTATCCGCCTTTCTTTCCATGGTATCTTTTAATTTGGAAGAGTCTTCAAAAGGTAGCGAGTTTTTTTTATTTACCTTTGCTACCTGGATGTCAATTCTAGGTAGAAAGAAAGTCTCCTGTAGGATAATTTGGGTGTGATGAGGCCAAACGTCATCCATCAAAATACCCAGCAAGCAGATCTCAGGGCTAGTGGGGGCTGGTCTAGAGACCAACTGAGATTTGAGATCTGTGACACTATGCCAGAAGGCCCATAAATAAGAGCACGCCCATATCATGTGCCAAAAGTCAGGAGTACCTTCAGAACATCTATGGTACCTGCTAAGAGACATTCTACTCATCTTGTGTAACCTCATGGGAGACAGGAAGCAATCACATTACATTAACCACATATAACAAAGAAACATGCTTGAGCGTAGCATAATTGTGGCCACATGGTCGGGGACTGCATAGAGTAGGTAGATGGAAAAGATATGCAGGTCGTAGACTTTCAGCCTTATCAAAATGGTGGCCCCATACCCACCCATGTATGGTAATATACTGTCCAATATGAAAATTGATGAAGGTGTGCCTGTCTAACAGTAGGCACAGCATACTAGATGAACCTGAGATTCTAGGATGTGGTCCAGTAGAGTATAATAATCAGATCAAATACAGAATCGGGAGCGCTGAGTGCTACTCAACAGATGCCCCATGTCAGGGCTGCAATAAAGGAAGGCAAACGGTGGTGGACTAAGCCGCAACCCAAAGATGGGCAAGCAGTGGCCTTATGGGGCCCCTCTGAGGTCGGGTCTGCGGTGGCTGTCCAGGTGTTGCGTCGGGTAGAGGGGAGGACACTCCATGTTGGGCCATTTGGTCACATACTTCTTCAATCTGACCGTGGCCACCTAGGCTTTGAAGGGGCTCATAATGTTGCCTGATGGTTCCCCCTCCTCTTTGTGATCGAGTGCAGTATGGTGGCAGCAGGATAATAGCGAGGATGGCAGAAGATAGCGAGTAGGAGACGGAGCTGCGCTCAGACACGTCTTCTCATGCCAGCAGTTGGCCAAGCCCCCGGCACAAAGATTTCTATTATACCTTTTCTCTGTAGGTTTCACTTCTGGTTTTGGCTTACAAATACATTAAAATGAAACCTATAAAACACTCACTCGAGACCCCTAGTAGGGACTATTAACCCTATCCTGGAGGGAGGGGCTGATGTTATTTACATGGGACTGTATGCTAGAGGGACTGATGTTATTTACATGGGACTGTATGCTGGAGGGGCTGATGTTATTTACATGGGGCTATATGTTGGAGAGAGGTCAGTAATGTTATTTACATGGGACTGTATGTTGGAGGGGCTTGTGGAAGGGCAGTGATGTTATTTACATGGGACTGTATCTTGATGGCGGCTGTGATGTTATTTATATGGGACTGTATGCTGGAGGAAGGGGTGCTGCTATTTACAAGTAATTATATGTATATTTTAATTTCTATTAATTTAAATAAAACACTAAAACATAAAAACTATAAAAATACAGTATCATTGTGGTGGTATGGACCAGCTGAATTAATCTACCATGTCATTTTAAACGAATAGGGAATGCCATTAAAATGAAACCCATAAAACAATGGCAGAATTGTGTTTTTCTTTCACTCTTGCCCCATTTACATTTTTTCCCAGTTTACCACTGAAAACTAAAATGGAAATAGCTACTTTCTTTCCCAAACAAACAAACCCACATTTGGGTACAACTAAAAAGTAAAATGTGGATGGAAAATACAAAAAAAAAATAATTTGAAAATAACCCCAGTCCTGAGGGGGTGAAATCATCGGTTATTATGAACTGCGCTGGTTTCTTGCCGCCCCTGGGCCTTGATCCATAGACTTGCGCAGTAAGCTCACAGCGCAGTACGCGCTCACATCCCCTATGCACCGAGACCACTGTCCCGCTAGGTGTCGCTGTGTGGATCACTAAACACTAATATCGGGACTTTCCTCCACACACAACATGGCGTAATGCTCCCGTCGTGTGCACAGGAGTAATCGACGTTCGCCACACGCAGTATGGCCGCAAATTTCCTCATTCACGGAAAGGGGCCTATCAGCGTCCCGCGTCCATGACAACGACGACAGATTGGGGAGGGGTCGAACGCAGGAAGAGGAGACTTTGGCGGGAGAGTGGGAACGTTTTGCTGCACGGGAAGTGAGTACAGAGTGTGGATGTTGTACATGTGAGTCTGTAATCGGCGATCGCTCTGTGACGTGTCTGACACTGTATGGTGGATATACAGTAATAAGCCTGCGAGTGGGGGATGTATAGGCTGTCGTAACCCTGGCATTACACCAGGGCTGTGCTGTAATAAGCCTGGCATTTCAGGAGTGCTGTGCTGTAATAAGCCTGGCATTTCAGGAGTGCTGTGCTGTAATAAGCCTGGCATTACATGAGGGTTATGGTGTAATAAGGGTACTTTCACACTTGCGACAGAGGAATCCAGCAGGCAGTTCCGTCAAAACGTATGCCAACTGATGCTGATCCATCTTAGGGCTCTTTCACACTTGCGTTCTTTTCTTCCGGCATAGAGTTCCGTTGTCGGGGCTCTATGCCGGAAGAATCCTGATCAGGATTATCCTAATGCATTCTGAATGGAGTGAAATCCGTTCAGGATGCATCAGGATGTCTTCAGTTCCGGAACGGAACGTTTTTTGGCCGGAGAAAATAACGCAGCATGCTGCGCTTTTTGCTCCGGCCAAAAATCCTCAAGACTTGCCGCAAGGCCGGATCCGGAATTAATGCCCATTGAAAGGCATTGAGCCGGATCCGGCCTTAAGCTAAACATCGGTTCGGCCCATTGCCGGATCCGACGTTTAGCTTTTTCTCAATGGTTACCATGGCTGCCGGGACGCTAAAGTCCTGGCAGCCATGGTAAAGTGTAGTGGGGAGCAGCATACTTACCGTCCGTGCGGCTCCCGGGGCGCTCCAGAGTGACGTCAAGGCGCCCCACGCGCATGGATGACGTGATCGCATGGCACGTCATCCATGCGCATGGGGCGCTCTGACGTCATTCTGGAGCGCCCCGGGAGCCGCACGGACTAAGTATACTGCTCCCCCGCTCCTACTATGGCAACCAGGACTTTAATAGCGTCCTGGCTGCCATAGTAACACTGAAAGCGTTTTGAAGACGGATCCGTCTTCAAATGCTTTCAGTACACTTGCGTTTTTCCGGATCCGGCGTGTAATTCCGGCAAGTGTGAAAAAGGCCTTACAAATGCATTGAAATGTCGGATCCAGCTTTCCGGTGTCATCTGGAAAATGGATCCAGCATTTATTTTTTCCGGTCTGCACATGGGCGCATCCGGCATTGCGGTATTTTGAATGCCGATCCGGCACTATTACATTCCTATGGAAAAGAATTAAGGCAAGTGTTCTGGATTTTTGGCCGGAGATAAAACTGCAGCATGCTGCAGTATTATCTCCGTTCTGAAAAGTCAAAAAGACTGAACTGAAGACATCCTGATGCATCCTGAACGGATTGCTCTCCATTCAGAATGCATAAGGATGAAACTGATCAGTTCTTTTCCAGTATTGAGCCCCTAGGACGGAACTCTGTGCCGGAAAAGAATAACGCTAGTGTGAAAGTACCCTAAGTCTGGCATTACACCAGTGCTATGCTGTGTTAAGGGTACTTTCACACTTGCGTTGTTGAATTCCGGAAGGCAGTTCCGTCGCTGGAACTGCCTGCCGGATCCGGCAGTCTGTGTGCAAACGAATACCATTTGTAGACGGATGCGGATCCGTCTACAAATGTATTGCAATACCGGATCGGTCTCGCCGGTTGGAGACGCGAGGGCTATGCTGTAGCAAGCCCGGCGTTACGCGAGGGCATTCCAGGACTGAACGTGCTGCTGTGCCCGAGGCCTAATACTCCTGGCAGTGTTATAGGCTGTGTGTACACGTCATGCATTACAGCCTATTCTGTTCACACATCTGTCTTCAGGTTCCTGACTGTTCAGTGTCTTTTTAGGGCGACATCCACTTGTAGTGTGAATGGGAACCCAAAGAATTGACATTTCTTGCAGGTCAGGTTCCACGTGGATTGCTACTACTGGAATACACTGCAGATCGTCTGCCGCAAATCCGAATGGATAGTCTGCAACCTATTTGCTATGTGTGAACATAACATTTTGGAGAATTGCTGCAGAAATCTAAATCTTGTGGCTTTCCCCTGTGGAACCCTCTCCTTCCCTGGTGCCCCTGCCTGCGCCCTCGCCGGCCTCCTGCAATGATTGCTGCCGCCTTTCTGCAACGTGTAAATGAGTTTTTTAAAAACCTGATCTTCTTAGCGCTTTGGTTTTTATTTACAAAAAATGTGCGGCATATCCGTGCGTAGTAAGCCGCGCATGCGCGCGCCTCAGGGATTGCTCCGGCTCTTGTAGGTGTTATGCCGGGCACTGTCTATTGAGGTCCCAATAGCAACCAGCGACTCTAGTCCTGGATGTGATGGATCTATATAGAGACCGGCTCTTCCTCACCAGGCCGGTTGTTGCAGTTGGCCAGCCGCAGTCTCCTCATGTATGTTCGCCACTTTTCATTCAGAGCTGTAATTCCTTCTTTCTAGAGCCATTAAAAATGGATTTTAAGCGCAAAAAGGCAGCGCCTTCCGGAGGCTTCTCCTCCCAGGCCAAGAAGAAGAAGACAGATTGGGATGATGACGGGCCGTCCCAGTTTGAAGAAGAGCTGGCCTTCCTGGACGAGGTTGAAGCGGACATGGCCATGGAGATGAGTGAAGCTTACTGCGCTGCAGACGTCTTACCTGTCGGTAGGCAACGTGTCTTGGGTTTTATGAAGATAATCTTATGTGTTGGGTTAAGGCCCCATTCATACGTCCACAATTTCGTTCCACGTTTTTCCGAACGGAATTGTGGACCCATTCATTTCTATGGGCCTGCACCATGTGTGGGCCAGCTCCGGAAATGCGGACCCGCACTTCAGGGTCTGGATTTCCGTTTCCGAAAAAAAATAGAGCATGTCCTATTTTATAGTGCAAAATGCGGCACGTACATTACTGTGTCTGTGTTTTGCGGATCCATGGATGGACCCTAAATCTGAGGCTGAAGTTATTTTCTTCGCTGACCCGGCTTCTGACCGTATATATCGGAGACTGGTGTGGAGAAATGTCTGCGTTTGGATACTAGTCCCTTTCCATAATAGGCAATTAGGTGCCAGCTTAGATGCCAATCACCCCCGCGATGCCTCCAGTCAGATGAGCGGTCTCATCATTTAGTTATTATTCCCTGTAATGGACGCCCCTCTGATAACACAACATGTAATGTATGCTGCCCCAATATTTGTGACCCCCTTTACTGTATATTGAAGGTTCATATGAGAGAATCCAGCCTAAGATACAGGATGTCAGGGGTCGGCAACCTCTAGCTGTTGTGAAACTACAACTCCCAGCATGGTCCACTTGCCGCTATTGGGAGCGCCGAGAACAGCCAAGCAAGTGTGTATGCTGGGAATTGTAGTTTCACAGCAGCTGGAATGAGGAAGGTTGCGGACGCCTTCCAGCAATGATAGAAAATCTGCAGAATTATATTCCCCCTTCTTTTTTCTTCCTATCAGATGAACTTACAAGCAACATTTCACCAAAGTGGCTGAGGCCCCCGCTATCTCCGATCGATCCGCAGCAGGACGCCATCTGCTTTCATCAGATTGAACTAGATCATTACATTGGTGAGTTAAGGAGATTGTTCAGTATGTGGTCCGGTAGGCTACTTTCACATTTGCGTTTTGGCTTTCCGTTTCTGAGATCCGTCAGGGGCTCTCACAAGCGGTCCAAAATGGATCAGTTTTGCCCCAATGCATTCTGAATGGAAAAGGATCCGCTCAGAATGCATCAGTTTGCCTCCGTTCCGCCTCCATTCCGCTCTGGAGGCGGACACCAAAACGCTGCCTGCAGCGTTTTGCTGTCCGCTTGACGAAACTGAGCCAAACGAATCCGTCCTGACACACAATGTAAGTCAGTGGGGACGGATCCGTTTTCTATGATACAATCTGGCACAATAGAAAACTGATCCGTCCTCCATTGACTTTCAATGGTGTTCATGACGGATCCGTCTTGGCTATGTTACAGATAATACAAACGGATCCTTTCATGACGGATGCATGCGGTTGTATTATTGTAACAGATCCGTTTTTGCAGATCCGTGATGGATCTGCCCAAAACGTGAGTGTGAAAGTAGCCGAAATGGTCTTTTACATATTCTCTTTGCAAAATAGTTCAAAGCTGCACTTAGTTTTCATTTCAGTTTGTTGACTTCGGCTAGGTTCACATCTGCAGGCCAGTATTCCAGTAGTCTGTTCCAGCAGAGGAGCGGACTACCTCAATTACCGCATTCGGCACAGATTGACACCAGTGGGTCCCGCCTGATCGCCATGCAGCGGTAATTTTGTGGCAGAAAGCCAAGATTCATGCTAGAAACCTGATGGATCCTATTATAGTGACTGGGGGTCTAGAGAGCCCCGTCAGTGTTCTGCTGTACCGGATACGGTAATTTCAGGTAGTCTGCTCCTCTAGCAGAATGACAATAACATAACGCAGACGTGGAAGTAGCCTAATAGCTTAGCGGAGCTGCTGTGACGTAGTGTTCTGTTCTGCACTGTATTCCGGGACAGTTAAGGGCCCTTTACACGGGACAACACGGCAAGCGGTAGTCGGGAAGGAAGCGTTCCTTCCCAACCAATGCCTGCTTGTCGGTGGAGGAGGCTACTGCATTTACATGGAGCAATCTCCCCTATACTGACCTGTTTGCCGGCTGCAGATGTTGTCTGCTGTCGGCAGATGATGATTTTTATGACCTCACAAATGATCTATTACACAATGAACTAATGTTTCGCTTGTTCACCGGGTAATTGGCGGCACATTTGCGCTGCCAGATAATCTCTAACAAGCGTTCCTATGAACACTTGTTAACAATTATCTGTGGGATTCTCAGCCCGTGTACAGAGCCTGTCATACCAGATTCTGCAGGCAATTGTCGGGAGGGAAGCGTTCCTTCCCGGCAGTCGCCTCATTAGCGGAGGAGACCGCTGCTATTGCATACAGTGATCTCCTTCACAGTATGGGGTCGAGCGATCGCTAATGCCATCGCTCATCCACATACTGGATCAGTTTGCCGACAGCAGAGTGCTGCTCTGTTTGCTCGGTCATCAGGTAATCGGCAGCAGTATTAGGCCTCGTGCACACAACCGTTTTTGCGGACTGCAAAATACATACGGAAAAAGGATGACATCCGTGTGCATTCCGTATTTTGTGGATCGGAATAGATGGCCCTTCATTGAACAGTCCTATCCTTGTTGGTAATGCAGACAATAATAGAACATGTTCTATTTTTCTTTTCTTTTTTTCTTTTGCGAAACGGAATGTACATGGAGTACCTCTTTTTTTTTTTTTTTGAAGACCCATTGAAATGAATGGTTCTGTATACGTTCGGCCCAAAAAAATGGAACGGACACAGAATGAAAATACGTCCGTGTGCATGAGGCCTTACACTGCCAGATGATTGCAAACGATCCTTCATACGAACGCGATTAGCGATTATCTGTAGGTGTAATAGGACCTTTAGTTCTTTCAGATTACTGTACAGTGCAGCATGCAACATTTACTCTGCCAGAATGCAAATGACCAGATAAAGCTTTGTGCACACAACGGACTATGGGAGATTTGTTCTCCACAGCCCGTAGAGTTGTTAAAAGGATTATCCGGGAATTAATATCGATGACCTATCCTCTCCTATGGATAGGTCATCAGTATCAGATTGGCAGGGGTCCAACACCTGGTACCCCCGCTGAAGCTAGGCGTTCCATGAGCCCTGCGGCTTCTTCCTAGGCCATGTGATGTCACCGTGCATTGATTCAAGTCAATAGGGCTGAGCTGTGATACCAAGCACTGCCACTATACTATGTAAGACGCTGTGCTTGGTAAGCACCCTGTAGGCCGCCGTGCCCTGGTGAGCACCGCAGCTTCCTAAAACAGCTGATCGTCGGGGGTGCCAGCACTCAGATCCCCGCTTATGTGAATCCTGTAGATAGGTTATCAGTATTATTTCAAGGATTACCCCTTTAATGCAGCTGTAAATGAGAATGGGTTATAACAGACGGTTTAGATAAGTAGAGCAATGCATTCAGTTACAGGTAGATTTGCAGATTTTCTATCCTGGAGACAACCCGTGTCTGTATGCCCTTTGTGTCGTAGAAGGACTTACCCTCCCGAAAACTCGATGAGCAGCTCCCACTCTGGCGGATTTGAGGCATCCATGTATCCCATGGACAGCGGCCTCTGCAGGGGAAATACATTGTATGTAGATTATGGAGCTTGCTTGCCATTTTCATGTTCTGCAGCCTTCCCCATGGAGGTGATACCCATGACCTGGCTGTGAGTAACATGCTGTAAATGAGTCCCTCGATGGTCTCCTGGTTCCATTTTCTTTGAAAGTATAACTATAGATCTATGGGTAGTCAGGGCCGGTTCTACCATAAGGCAGACCAAGCGGCCGCCTTAGGGCGCACCCTTGGTGAGGGCGGAAAAATGTGACATGGAGGGGGAGAAATGTGACATGGGGGTCTGATGGCTGACATTGGGGGCTGATGTCTGACATGGGGTTCTGATCTGAGGTCTGATTAACATTGGGGGTCTAATTGGGGCTGTGAGCTGAGGTCTGATTAACATTGGGGGTCTGATTGCTGGTCGGACCTGAGGTGTAATGGAAAATATTTTTTTCTTATTATCCTCCTCTAAAACCTAGGTGTGTCTTAGAGGGCGAAAAATATGGTCCTTAAACCAGCGATTGTCTGAAGCAGAGAGAAGATACCAGGACCACAGAGAGGAGAAGCGAGGGGGGGGGGGGCGCCAAAATGTAGCTTCGCTTGTGTTGGCAAAAATCCTTGCACCGGCCCTGTGGGTAGTCGAGGATATCTTCTTATACACTCTAATTTCCTTTTGTCTGCCATGACAATATACCAAAGGAATCGCAGTTCAGTCCCATACTTTTGATTGATGGGGTCCTCAGCAGTCAAACCCACAACAATCGTATAATTTAGAGTATGCTCATACATGGTGCGGCCGGGCGGGGGTAACGCCATATGAATTGCCATTCTGCTCCTGTAATTGATGTGGTTTGAATTGCAAGTAATCTGCATGTGATTACCGCAGCCAGGCCCCTAAGGCCAGATTGTTCGTTTTTTTATAGCCATTTTGTATCAGTGCGTGCATTCATTTTCTGGCTGTGTAGTAATCAAAAACTATTTTTTTTTTTTTTTTTTTTTTTAACTCCCAACCCCTACAGTGCCCTCCATATATAATAAGTGTGTATGTCTGCTTAGTGACCATAATAATGTCCCTCCATTAGGCTACTTTCCCACTGCCGTTTCTGGGTCCGCCTGTGAGATCCGTTCAGGGCTCTCACAAACGGCCCAAAACGGATCAGTTTAGTCCCCATACATTCTGAATGATAAGGATCCGTTCAGAATGCATCAGTTTGCCTCCGTTCCGTCTCCATTCCGCTCTGGAGGCGGACACCAAAACGCTGCTTGCAGCGTTTTGATGTCCGTCTATGAAACTGAGCCAAACGGATCCGTCCTGACTTACAATGTAAGTCAATGGGGACGGATCCGTTTTCACTGACGCAATATGGTGCAATTGGAAACAGATCTGCCACCCATTGACTGTCAGTGTAAGTCAAAACGGATCCGTTTGCATTAACATGAACAAAAAAAAAAATATGTTCATGGTAATGCAAATGGATCTATTCTGAATGGATACAAGCGTCTGCATTATAGGTGCGGATCCGTCTGTGCAGATACCAGAAGGATCCGCACCTAACGCAGGTGTGAAAGTAGCCTTAATTGTTAATAGTGCCCCCCATCCCCGCACCAAAACATGCTTCATCCACTCCAGGACCTGAGGCTCCCAGCGTTCTAACGTCACATCATGTGACGTTACCATGCTTGGAGAGTCAGGTCCTGCTGCCTCTATCTAGTAAGGACCAAGTGTCCCCACGTGTGCAAGGGGAGAGGCGAGTATTTTTCACCCCTAAATGGCCCTTTTTTGCAGTGCATCTGTTTTAATGGCTGTTAGACGGGTGCACTCGGTCGTTAAAAACAGGCCCATTGACTTCAATGGGATCCGTCTAGCTGTAAAAACGGGCAAAAATAGGACGTTGTGTTTTTTCGACAGCTGTGAATAGCCCCATAGACTTTAATTGGCTTTGAAAATGGCTGTCGCACTGCCATTTTTCACGTCATGTGAATGTAGTCTAAAGGGGTAAGCAAATTAGCCATGAAATAGCCAAGGCAGATGATGGCAGCATAGGGCGTCTCTAGCTCATTTTCCCTGTGCTGGCACTGCGGGGAATAGAAAACCTAACCTACAGCAGATTGACAGGTGTCCAAATCGCATTACCCCCTATAACCAGCATATGGTTGGGGTACTCTTCTAATAGGGGTTATTACAGATTTATACAGATCCCCTAACATATTATTCTGATGTACAGCAGGGAGTCCAGATATTGGCTCTGGCATCCATCGGACTAAAGCAAATAGCACAGGACCTGACCGGAGTACACGCCCCATGGGTGCGGGTAGTTACTGCACCTCAGCTTGTGTACATAAGGAAAGCGGAGCCATTGGTGCTATAGGGAAGCCGTTTTCGGTTTCTCTGTACCTGGCATCATTTCTCCTTTATACCTCTCATTGTGAAGAGTGAAGGATTGTGCTGGTGTCGGGATAAGGATAATTGACACTCCTACGCAGGGACTTTAAATATGAAAGGAAAAAGAAAAAAAATCCCCATTTGGTCATCTGATGTGTCAATTACAATTACCTTGGTCCTGTAATAAACCACGTGTTTCTGCTTCTCCCAGGGTAGGCAGCACGTAGCTGATCTGTGAAGAGTGCACATTTCCTTGTGCAGTCACCTCTGGGAGCAGTACTGGGGTGGCAGGTGCAGCACTAGGAAGTGCCTTTTTTATCTCTGACTTTTTAGTCCAACCAGACTGTCTGTTACTCTGCTTTAAAGGGATTCTGTCACCAGTTTTTACCCCCTCCATATAAAAATATGCTTATGTTCAAGGAGCTTTAGTGATTCCTAATGTGGTCTTATAACTGAAATCTGTAGGCTCATTTTGCCTAAAAACGCTATTACTAACCTGTCATTCATGAAAATAAGGTGCCCAAGGGGATGTAAATGGCTCCAAGCTGCCGCCCGCACCCGCTGCCGTTCGTGCCCAGCTCCTCCTTTCCTGACATCAGCGCCACCTCAGAATCCTGTGTGACGCCTCCGGCTTTCCCTCACTCCCCCTCCTTCTTCTCTAACATCTCGCGCATGCGCACAGGCCTCTGCCTGATGCGCCCGTGCGGACTTCTCCGTTCGGCTTCATGGAGCGAGTGTGCAGGTCATCGGGAGGTTGAGCGTGCGCACTTCGCTCCATGAAGCCGAACGGAGAAGTCCACACGGGCGCATCAGGCAGAGGCCTGTGCGCACGCGCGAGATGTTAGAGAAGAAGGAGGGGGGAGTGAGGTATAGCCGGAGGCGTCAGACACGATTCTGAGGCGGCGCTGATGTCAGGAAAGGAGGAGCTGGGCACGAACTGTGGCGGGTGCGGGCGGCAGCTTGGATCCATTTACATCCCCTTGGGCACCTTATTTTTATGAATGACAGGTTAGTAATAGCGTTTTTTAGGCAAAATGAGCCTACAGATTTCAGTTATAAGACCACATTAGGAATCACTAAAGCTCCCTGAACATAACCATATTTTTATCTGGAGGGGGTGAAACCTGGTGTCAGAATCCCTTTAATTCCTCTAGCGCCGTTCTATGGAAACAGTAGGCTTAAAAAGCACACCAAATGCTTGAAATAAAACTTCAACTTTTCTTCATATAACACTGCCGCCTCCGCAGCAGATAGTCCATGTACAAAACACATGTTGAATAAAGTTTCATAAAATGGCGGTATGCATAAGATGGTCGTTCTACTGTTCAATCCTGTCATTCAATATAAAATGGGGGATATTTCTCTCTTCAGTATCTGTACTCTCACTTTATTATCTCTCTGAGAAGTATATCTGAGGTTTGACCAATGGTTCTACTTGGTTTGCAGTTTGCTCTATACAATTGCTTTGAGCAGTTTGTTTGAACTATTCGCAGATTGCTTTTATGAGTTAGAGGGAGTCTGTCACCAGATTTTGACCTTTTATAGACCGCTTACATAGCGCTCTAGCTTAGCAGTCTATGATTCTAATGGTGCCTTTTAATGTTTTCTTGTGAAGTTCCTCCAAGGCAAAAACAGACTTTTATTTATATGTAAATTAGGGCTCGCAAGTGCCCAGGGCGGCGTTCACCTCATTGGTGCCCAGGCTGTTCTGCCTCTTTTCGTCATATCCCCGCCCCAGCCTCTTCCTCTGCCCGCCTCGCTCTTCCTTTGCGTTCTCTGCAGCGAGATCCCGCGGAGAAGCAGAGAAGATAAGTGCTGCTCATTTAATCTCCCCTCTGCACCTACTTAGCCCATTTATTGATGCAACGTCCGCTAAGTAAGTCACACCAATAACATCAGTAACTTTTATATTTTACTTTGTCCCTACCCGATCTTCAGCATAAAATATACAGACTGTTACTCACAGTTGTAACAATAATGATTATTACTAGAGAGGAATATCTGATCTATTTCTATAAATTTTTAGTCACTGACTATTGCAGTAAATGGTAATTTTGAATTACTGTAGTTGAAAAAACAAAACCGTATTTGACTGCTTCTCAGATGGATGTAATAGGGAGTCTTTTTGTGCCCATATTATAGATGCGATACCTGGACCTCCCTCAGGTCATCAGAACCAGAGTTGGGCCAATTTCACACCAGCGTGTACAGTCTAGGAAACACGCTCTGTGTAACAGCTGTATTTCCCGGAACAAACACTTCTCCTCTGATGTGAACTCGCAGCATCATAACTATTTATGGTGCTGTGTGTTCCTTCCTGATCAGAGGTTGACTAACCTGTATTCCCGACTGTGTGCCAGTGCAGTTCTGTAGACCGGCGGTCAGGAAGGAACACACAGAATCCTCAATCATTATGGTGCTGAGAGTTCACGTCAGAGGAGTGGTGTTCAGTCTGGGAAATACAGCTGTCATGCGTGTCCCAGGCTGAGCGCGCTTTTGTGAAATGCTCCTAACTCTGGTTCTGATAGACTGTGGAAGGTCCAGATGTGGGCACCAAAAAGATCCTCTATTACAGGGATCGGCGATCTTCGGCACTCCAGCTGCTGTGAAACTACAGCTCCCAGTATGCAAGCGTACTCGGCTGTTCTTGTAACTGCCACAGACGTGAAAAAGAGGATTCTGGGAGTTGTAGTTTCAGACCAGCTGGAGTGCCTGAGGTTGCTGATGCCTGCTCTATTACATCTGTCTGAAAAGCAGGAGCAGTAAACAACCCATATTATACCCATCTAAAAGTGGTCGTAGTTAATGCATTCTGTTAGGTTTAGGAATTTATCATTGTTAATTAGGGGATGGAAAATTATAACCCAATAATTCCCAATTCTTGCATGCAGAAATCAGTTGGGGCATTCCTGTGATTTTTACATTTCATTGACACGTGCAAATTTAAAGGGAACCTGTCACCTGGATTTTGGGTAGAAAGCTGAGGACATGGGTTGCTAGATGGCCGCTAGCACATCCGCAATATCCAGTCCCCATAGCTCTGTGTGCTTTTATTGTGTAAAAAAACCTGATTTGATACATATGCAAATTAACCTGAGATGAGTCCTGTGCCTGACTCATCCCACCTACAGGACTCATCTCAGGTTAATTTGCATATGTATCAAATCAGTTTTTTTACACAATAAAAGCACACAGAGCTATGGGGACTGGGTATTGCGGATGTGCTAGCGGTGATCTAGCAACCCATGTCCTCAGCTCTATACACAAAATCCCGGTGACAGGTTCCCTTAAAATTTTTACTGTTTGCTGCAACATTGCATAAAGGTGGTTGTGTATATTAATAAGTTATGTTTTTGTGCAGAAAATGTAGACTTTGGTAAAATGGTAGCTGTTTGCAGTATACAAGTTTGTAGATGACGGCCAAATAGTGTACAAGTTCTTGTGGTATATACGAGTGTTGCAATACATTACCTCGATATATTGTTTTTGTGTATAAACTTCTGCTTGGGGTTTTTATGTGTAATACTTGGTGTCAGTCCGTCATGTGAACTGCAGTCGTCAGGTTGTCTGCTTCCTGTAAATGGATATATACGTTTTGGGGGTGTACTGTTCAGGGTGTGTAATCCCTGTACTTTTTAATCCACCACGTGTCCAGGCAATCAAAGGGTTTGCTTTTTGAATCATACATTATCTGTGAATAGAATGATAATGACATGTTACATATCATGCCGGTGTTTTTCCCTAGTAGCGTCTCATGGGGCGCCGGACTGCAGCATACAGAGGGCTCACGGGTCACTAATATATACTAAGCTCGTTTCCCATTCTGTACTATTTTTATTTTGTATTTAAATGTAGTTAAGCCCGTTGTTTCATCAACAGTAATAAAATGATTGTGAGCTTTGTTGCCTAGTATTTAACCAGTGTTCTCTTGCAGGGTCACACATTCCCGGGATGCTCGGTGCCAAACAAGGACCTGTTCCCATCATCCGGATGTTTGGAATCACAGCAGACGGGAACAGCGTATGCTGCCATATACACGGCTTTGCCCCATACTTCTATGTACCTTGCCAGCTCGGTATGTGCCTGAGAAGCCTCTCGATGTTGGTAGGGGATGTGTATGAAGACTCCTTAAGAAAACAGATGGGTTCATTCATGTTTTTCATGTAAAATATTTTATCCATACGTGATGGACTTTTATTAATTCTGATATTTCCATTGTCTGCACATTTAAAGGGGTTCGTTCCTTGAACATCAACTTCCGCAGGATAGGTGATATATGGATCATGACAGTGGTGTTCTCAGTCCCTAATTTCAATGGAGCTGTATACTCAGCTATCACTATCCGTCCCATAGACAGTTCCTGGACCGGTCGTATCACATGACCACTGCTCCATTCAAGTAGGGAACTCGGGGACCCCTGTTCTCATTATTGATGGGGAGCCAGTGGTCTGACCCCAGTAATCCTACTTTTGTCACCTATCCTCGCTGTATGTGGCCAGCACCATAAACACAGTGGCGTGACAATATTTAGGGGCCTTATTTAATTTATGCTCATGATCCAAGTATACGTGGATGCTCATCAGTGTATGATCAGCAATGTATAAAAGTTCACATGTAGGGAACAGGGTTTTACAGAACTGTTTCCATCTGAATTTCTAAAGTCCACATATACCAGGTGCCACCTTTCTGTGGAGAATCTGTACTACATAGGGCCCATTCACACGACCATATGGCCGTGGTGCCCATATAGTAGGCCACAAATTGCGCTCCGCAATACATGGCCACCGGCCGTGTGAACTCCGTGCTGCGGATTGACTTGAATGGGTCCCTGATATGCAAAAAATAGCACATGTCGTATCTTTCACGTAGCAGTGGAATGGATCGGAAGCACTTCCGTGGGCTTTCGGGTCCGTACTTCCGCACACAAAAGATGGGACATGTCCCGTTTTTTTGCGGATCATGGACCCATTCAAGTCATTGGGTCCGTACCGCAATACGGGATTCACACAGCTGGTTCCCGTCAACATGGGCACTGTGATCATACGCTCCTGTGAATGAGCCCATGTAGGCATGGCCTTAGTGGGAACTTGCTCCTTTAACAGGATTTTGACCCGAAACAATTATCAGTTCTCCACGGGACAGAGGATGAATGTTAGATTAGCTGATGTCTGAGGACTGGGAGCCCCCAGCAATCATGAGGACATGTGTGAAAGTTGCCATTGTACCCTGTTCTCTATGAACAGATGGGTATGGTAGAGAATGTCATGTTCTATGGGAAATTCAGAAACCATATAACCTCCACCTCCTGGCCTGATTATCCAGTACAGGGGTCATAGGACTCCTGTCTGCATGATTAGTGAATGTCGCTGAGCTTGGATAGGTGATGATTGTTCCAGGTAAGAAAACTGTGTTTCTCATCCGTATCATTGGGGGACACAGTCTTGACCTTGGGTATAGCTATTGCCACTAGGAGGTGAAAAAGTGTTAGCTCCTCCTCTCAGCTATATCCCTCCTGCAGACACTGAGCTAATCCGTTTTAGCTTAGTGTCCATAGGAGGCAGACCTCCCTACTTTGCAGGTCTGCTGAATTTTTTCTTTTCATTCTTTATCATTTTTCTCTTTTTCTTTCCTTTTTAGCTGGGCTGAGGGAGGTCTCCAAGCTGCCTGCGTTCCCACCCAGGAGATGTGAGTCCAGGGGGTCCCCAAGCCCGCTGCACGTTCCTGGTCTCCAGAAGGCAAGGAGGCCCAGAGGTTCCTGTAAAAACCTCTCCAGCCAGCTTTCAGGTCACCAGGTCTGGTCTCTGCCAATGTCCCCTCTGTTACTGGTGTAGCTTCCCTCACCAAGGGGTCACCCGGCTGGAGCTGGGGGGGGGGGGCAGAAAACGCCAGACGGGTGAGTATTCTTTCTCCTCCCTCCCCCTCGGGTTTTTTCATGTGAATATCCCCCATGGAGGCCTACTTACCTCCACCTGAGGCCTCCGTTTCGGCAGGTGTCCCTTCCCCGGGAGGGGGGAGACTTCTGCCTATTCCCAGACTTTCTCTAATGGCTGTGTGTTATTAGGTTGTTTCCTAGTAATCTGGTGATTAACCTGTGTGTGCATTTGGAAGCTAAGCAGTAACTGCACTTGCACTGGATGCTGTACTGCCTGTTTCATTACCTCCTTCCATAGGCGGAGTAATTGCACTTGCACTGGATACTGGGCAGCTTATAGCATTACTATCCTTCCACAAGTGGAGTAATTGCACTTACACTGGGTGCTGTTCTGCCTTTAGCATTACCTCCTTCCATAAGGTGGCGTAACTGCACTTAGATTGGATGCTGTTCTGCCTGTTGCATTACACTCCTTTCATAGGCGGAGTAATTGCATTTGCACTGGATACCGTATAGTCGGTAGTGTTACACTTCCTTCTTAGGCGGAGCACTTGCACTTCCATTGGGTAATTCATAGCCTGTACCATAACCCTTCTTCCATAAACAGGGTAATATCACTTCCATACGGACCGTACAGTCCGTTCCATTATTCTCTTTCCATAGGCGGAGTAGTGGCACTAACTCTGGACTCTCATGGGCGGAGTAATTGCAATTCCAGTGGGTGCCGTTCGGCCGGTAGCATTACCCTCCTTTTTAAAAGGACGGAGTGTTTGAACATTTCTTAGGCAGAGTATTGGCACCTTCCGTGGGCTCCTGTACATCGGGTAGCATTGTTCTCCTTCCATAGGCGGTCTATTTACACTACCACGGGATACCAGAAGTCCTGTAGCACTACCCTCCTTCCATGGCGGAGTAGTTGCACTTTCACTGGATCCTATGCTTTGGCTTGCATTCCTCTCCTTCCGTAATAGGAGTATTTGCACTTACTTCGTATACTGTACATTTTGTGGTATTAACCTCTTTGTATAGAGTAGTTGCTCTACCACTGGTTCCTATACAGGCTATTGCATTACCCTCCTTCATTGGGCAGGTAACTGCACTTCTGCTGGATACCATACCTCCTGTTGCGTTACCCCCTCCGCAGGCGGAGTAACACTGGTTGTCATCTGTCCTTTCGGTTTCCCCCCTTCTATAGGTGGATTAGTTGCACCACAGTTGAATACTGTAGATCCGGTAGCATTACCCTCCTATTGGTGGAGTAGTTGCACAACCAGTAGTGCTTACACTACCCGTGGACCCGATACATTGTGTCGGGTTTCCCTCTTCAGTCAGTGGAGTGTCGCTCTATTGTATTTTCCATCTTTCTTAGGTGGGACGGTAGCTGACAGGCTGTGGACTCAACACGATCGATATCCATTCTGTCAGTTGTTGGAACAGATGTGCTGCTTGTCAGTTTCCTGGCCTCATTCTCAAGGGAAGCCTATCCTCTGGTCCTAAAAGCCAGAGTTGGGCTATGGCCTTCCCCCTATGAGGCAGCCTTGCACTGCCCATAGATTTTATGGCTTCTCTTGTTCCGTGCCCCTACTGTGTGACTCTTAGATGTATCGGTTTGCTCACTTCTCATGGGTATTAGTACGTCTTTCGGTGCATGGTATAACCTGCCGATTTCTAAGGAGCGGGCTTCAAGCCTTTACAGGTAGTGTGTTGCCTCTACCTTCTACTACGGTGACAGCATCAGCATTGCCTCCGTGTGGTTTTGGGTATGCACTTATTCAGTTTGCATATGTGTATTGTTTGCATGGCTCCCCTCCCTGGGTAGAGCGGTCGTACTGTCCTTGTTGTCACCCCTAGATGCTCTGCCCTCTTACCGGCTTCCGTTGAATCCCTGGGACCTTAGTCTGGTGTTCAGAGCTCTCCAGGCCTCTCAGTTTGAGCTTTTACAGCAGGTGTCCCATCGCTTCCTGTCCTGCAAGGTGGCCTTTTTGATGGCAGTCTTTTCCATCCGTAGGGTGTCGGATCTAACGGCTTTTGCCTGTTGGTCGCCCTACATCATCAGCGGGCATCTGGTTTGGATTCGCATCTATCTGTTTCAGATGTCCTCTTTCCGACGGACGGATTCATTATTTGTCATTCTGGAGGGACCAAGACGAGTGCTGGCCGTCTCCAAAGTTTCCATTTCCCGATGGATTTGTTTAGCTATTGTGGTAGCGTACTGCATCAGTGGACAGGCTCCACCCTTCCGGGTTACTGCTCATTTTGCTCAGGCAATGGTTGGGCAGTACATCATGGGGCTTTGGTCCTTCAGGGTAGGGGTGGGCGATATGGCCTCCCCCATTGCATTTGGCAATTGCCATCCTCTCCCATGGCATTTGCCAATTGCCAACCTCCCCCATGGCATTTGCCAACCTCCCCCATGGCATTTGCCAACCTCCCCCATGGCATTTGCCAACCTCCCCCATGGCATTTGCCAACCTCCCCCATGGCATTTGCCATCTGCCATCAGATCAGCCCCATGGCATTTGCCATCCTCCCCCATGGCATTTGCCATCTGCCATCAGATCAGCCCCATGGCATTTGCCATCCTCCCCCATGGCATTTGCCATCTGCCATCAGATCAGCCCCATGGCATTTGCCATCTGCCATCAGATCAGCCCCATGGCATTTGCCATCTGCCATCAGATCAGCCCCATGGCATTTGCCATCTGCCATCAGATCAGCCCCATGGCATTTGCCATCTGCCATCAGATCAGCCCCATGGCATTTGCCATCTGCCATCAGATCAGCCCCATGGCATTTGCCAATTGCCATCAGATCAGCCCCATGGCATTTGCCAATTGCCATCAGATCAGCCCCATGGCATTTGCCAATTGCCATCAGATCAGCCCCATGGCATTTGCCAATTGCCATCAGATCAGCCCCATGGCATTTGCCAATTGCCATCAGATCAGCCCCATGGCATTTGCCAATTGCCATCAGATCAGCCCCATGGCATTTGCCAATTGCCATCAGATCAGCCCCATGGCATTTGCCAATTGCCATCAGATCAGCCCCATGGCATTTGCCAATTGCCATCAGATCAGCCCCATGGCATTTGCCAATTGCCATCAGATCAGCCCCATGGCATTTGCCAATTGCCATCAGATCAGCCCCATGGCATTTGCCAATTGCCATCAGATCAGCCCCATGGCATTTGCCAATTGCCATCAGATCAGCCCCATGGCATTTGCCAATTGCCATCAGATCAGCCCCATGGCATTTGCCAATTGCCATCAGATCAGCCCCATGGCATTTGCCAATTGCCATCAGATCAGCCCCATGGCATTTGCCAATTGCCATCAGATCAGCCCCATGGCATTTGCCAATTGCCATCAGATCAGCCCCATGGCTATCCTTTGTAGATAGATGCTCAGCAGTCCGCAGGTGTCGCGTCTTCTTCCCAGCATGCATTGGGCGTGACATGACGTCACACACAGCGTCAGCCAGTGGGCTGACGCTGTGTGCACGCCAGCCCCTGGCCACTCCAGTACAGCGCGGTGCAAAGTCGGGAGCCGGAGCCACAAAGCGGTGAGAAGCTTCTTCAATTCACTACCGCTCTGTGGTCATATTGTGGTCCGGCGGTATATGCCATATGGACAAAATCTGTATCGTTGCACAGATTCATATCGTGCATATCTCATATGTCGCACACCCCTACTTCAGGGGTGCAGGGTGGCTGCCTGGTCGTCTGGGCACACTTTTCCAAGTTTTACAGAGTGCACACCTTTGCATCTTCTGACGCTTCTCTGGGGCGTAGAGTTTTGTAGAAAGCGGTGGGCAGGATGGCTTCTTTGTTTATGACCCACCCCGGGGACTGCTCTGGAATGTCCAAAGGTCAAGACTGTGTCCCCAATGATACGCATGAGAAAACTATAAAAAATGTTACTAACCGTAAAATCTGTTTTTCTTCCGTTCATTGGGGGACACAGCTCCCACCCTGTATGTACATTGCTAGTTCTCCTAGATGGGTCCTTCTGGTTCTTGATGATGACCCTTCTCCTTTTTTCTTCCTTTTTATTGTTTTCTGTTGGCTTCTCCTGGCTGCTCCTACTGCTTTTGTACAAACTGATTAGCTCAGTGTCTGCAGGAGGGGTATAGCTGAGAGGAGGAGCTAACACTTTCTTTTTTGCTTAGTGTCGCCTCCTAGTGGCAATAGCTAAATCTAGGTCAAGACTGTGTCCCCCAATGAACGGAAGAGCAACAGATTTTACGGTAAGTACAAAAATCTAGTTTTTGTAGAGAAGTCCTTTAAGTACACCAATTGTTTCTGGAAAACCATTGAATGGTAGGGATTGTAGATATCTGAAAGTGTGGTGTAGCGAGAGAAGACTGTACATTGGGCAGTGGCGTTTTATCCCCAGAGGCTCTGTGTAATTTATATAATTGCTTAACTACCTGGAGAAAACTCGCACCTTGTGCCTGAGCAGATTACATTGTTCACATGGCCGTGACGGTGACCCATTTCCATCCTGCAGATTGCACTGTTCACATTAATGCTTGTATCTTTCCATCAGAGGTTATGGGTTTTTATGACAACAGGAATAGCCTAGCTCACTTCTTGCTGCCAAAAATACTGGGAACCTTTATGGGGCCACTTTTAAAAGTGAATGGAATTCATTAAGATTCTTTGGGTTCTGTCTGGTTGAACTGACCCGTTGTATCGGTCATGGCTCCTCTCTATGGTTTCTCTATAAAATCTGCATAGGAGAGTGCACTCTTGTTATACACAATATTGACTGGGCCCTAATTTTTGACACCTGCATTTGGATTGGATTTGATTTTGGAGATCTGATCATCTCTTTAGGGTAATCTGTTGAATAAGGCGCCCGTAACATTGTTTAGGCCAGGGGTGCGTGGCCCACAGAGCCAAGGGTGCAGCCCCCCCCGTCTTGCAGGACAGGGACAGCTGATAGCGCCATGCAGAATCGCACAGGATTACATTTCCTGCTCCTGCACTCTAGCAGGAGCAGGTCGGATCTCCGGCTGTCAGCGGGGGACCGGAGGAGATGACAGAATCGCTTCATCGGTGCTTCTGCCCTCTTTGGCTAGGTGCAGTGAGTGCGATACAGGTGCCTCGGGGGCAGGGGAGTGCAGAGGTCTTTCAGTGACCCGTTGGGGAGAAATTACGTGGCAAAAATATATTTTAAAATACAATGAAAGGAAATTCTTTTTAAATCAGATAATTTTTTATTTGCAGTTTTTCAATACAGTACAATAGGTGCCAACCCACCCAAACCCCCCCCCCCTCCCTTCCCACCCCCCCCAACATTCCCCTTCAAGGCAAGAGCAGTACACCACGTTTCGTTATCCTGAAAAGCTCAGTTCAGTGTGTAGATTAATCCATGACAGAAAGCATAAAACATGGCAATACAGCTTTGTAGATGTGCATAAACTCCTGGGCAATCATGTACCCAATCATACAAAGAATTTAACATACATTTGGCCCCCTGCAAACATTAATCTCAGACACTTCTTAGACTAGCGTTTCATCCATACCTTCCCAAACCCATTCCCTATTCACCCCTCCACTCCCAAGCCCACTCATACGTTCACACCATCCCTCACACTTGAATATTGTAATGTTGAATCCAGAGTGACCAAATTTTTTCAAATTTTTTTAAACTATTCCTTTTATGGTACACAAATTGTTCAAGGCGTATCAGTAAATGTACTTTGCTCTCCAATTCAGTCACCGATGGCGACAATCTATCCAACCAATGAAATGCTATCACCTTCCTTGCCTGATACAGCACTCTAAGGATTGCTAGTCTTTTCTCCTCCATCCCCTCAGATAGTTGCACACACCCCAGAATACAGGACAGAACTGTCATATCTAGACTGACGTCAAATACATTCTTTATTACCTCCTCTACACCCCTCCAATACCTCCGCAGCCTGGGGCAATTCCACATTAGGTGTATAAGATCGGCGTTTGCCACGTCACACCTTGGGCAACAGTCGTCTATTCTGTACCCCATCTTTTTTAACAGGACCGGAGTCTTATATACCCTATGCAGTAACAGGAGTTGAGACACTCTATGGGCTTCGCTCACCGCCACCTTGGTAAAATCCTCTAAGACAGCATCCCACTGCTCCTCTGTAAGATCCGGGACATCCTTCCTCCATTTTTCACATAGTGGGAAATCCTGTTTTTTAAACCGTGCCTCCATAAGGCAAGCATAATTCAGTGATATCACCCCCGTTGTACCCCCACTGGTTTTCGCCAGATCTATCACTGAGTTCTTGTTTGCAGGTCCCACTACCTCTTCCTGTCCTTGAGCCCGTAGTGCATGTCTCAATTGCAGATACAGGTAGAATTGGGACTTCAGCAATCCAAATTCCTGCTGTAATTGACTGAACTCCTTAAGGATATTATTATCGAACAGCTGCCTCATGTAGTTAAGCCCCTTTGCCTTCCACACCTGAACTCCATCCACTTTGTCCACTTCCCTATACATAAAATTTGGCCAAATATGAGTAAGATCCGAGTACCCCTTTATGCCTAGAATCTCTCTGGCTTTCCACCATGTATTGTGCATGGATCGCAGAATTCTATGAGCGCTACCCTTTTTATGGAATGTGCCATCCTCCAGCGAGGCCCTCAAGTTGCTACTATGAAAGGAAATTCTGAAAAAAATTTAAATCCAAATAAATGGAAGAAGTTCACTGGGGGACACGTGGCAAAAATATATTTAAACAAATGAGAAGAGATGGGTCGTTGATCCAGGGAGTTATTCTGATTTGCCTGATTGGAGTCACAGGGTTTCTTTTTGCCTTATTCTGGATCAACTTGCAGGATAACAGGCCGAACTGGATGGACAGATGTCTTTTTTTTTCAGTGTTATAAACTATGTTACTAAGTAATAAAGCAATTTTATAAAAATAAAAAAATATAAATAAATGTATGACCTCTCGGGGGACATACCTTTTTATATAGCAGAAATATATTTAAAAAATACATAAAAATAAAAGAAAAACAAATAAAATGCTAATAAGATTTTAAAAAACACTCCCAGAAACCAAAACTGCCGCCATTATCGTCCCATTCACGTGAAACTATACATATTGTATAACAAAACGACACGAAATAGAGAACAAATGATAATCTATTTTGGTGTCAGTTTGCATATTTTTTAAAGAATAAGGAGCTATGGTTTTAAAAAAAAGACTTTTAAAAAATATTTTGTACAGTTTCCCGCCAAATTAAACATAAAATATATTATAAAGCCCTGTGTCACATAAAAATGTTGCAGAAATGGTTTTGTTAGTCCAACAAATAAATAAAAAAATGTCAGCTGTTTGAACCACTTGGGCTAAATCACAAATAAGTGTGGTCATGTAAGGCTTTTTCAGGTCTGGTCATTAAAAGGTTAATAAGCCTTCTCCCTGCTAGTAAGGGAAATTGCTTACTGGTTATTGCAGGGCACCTATAACTAGGTTTGGACAATATACCGGTATTTGATATACCGCGGTATTAACCTCTTAAGGACACAGGGCGTACATGTACGCCCTGTGTATTTCTGATCACTGCCGTGCGGCTGGCAGTGATCGGAACCCGGTGCCTGCTCAAATCATTGAGCAGGCACCTAGGCTAAATGCGCGGGGGGGTCCCGTGACCCCCCCCATGTCGGCGATCGCGGCAAACCACAGGTCAATTCAGACCTGCGGTTTGCTGCGATTTCTGCAGTTTCTGATCCCCGCGGTCCCTGACCGCGGGGATCAGAAACTTTAGTATTCCTAAAATGCATCTGTATCCCCCCCCCCTGCACCCCTTAGTGATTTTTGCCCCGGTGGGAGGTGCAGGGGGAGGGGTGCGGGCGGTGCGGATCCCCTGCCCGCCTCCCCTTGAATAATCGTTGGTTTCTAGTGGGTATACCAGGGTGCCAGCACCCTGGTTTAAACGGCTGACATCTGTGCTGCGATGTCAGCCGTTTAACCCTTTCCAAACCGCGGTCCGTACGGACCGCTGTATGGAAAAGGTTAACAGCGCAGGGAGCTCCCTCCCTCTCCCATCGGGGGGCTGCTGTGCCTTTGCAGCCCCTCCGAATGGAGAGGGAGAGAGCTCCCAGGCAGCCCCCCCAAGCCCCGTCCTTACCCTTCCCCGTCTGCACAGTTCTGACCATAACTGAGCAGACGGGGAAGGTTCCCATGGCAACAGGACGCCTTCTCAGGCGTCCTGCTGTCCATGGTGCTGAACAGATCTGTGCTGAAAGGCATAGATCTGTTCAGACAAAGTGTAAAATACAGTACAGTACTATATATTGTACTGTACTGTATTATACAGACATCAGACCCACTGGATCTTCAAGAACCAAGTGGGTCTGGGTCAAAAAGAAAGTGAAAAAAAAATGAAAATAAAGTAAAAATCAAAAAACACATTTATCACAGATTAAAAATAAAAAAAATGAAATTCCCTACACATGTTTGGTATCGCCGCGTCCGTAACGACCTGATCTATAAAACGGTCATGTTACTTTACCCAAACGGTGAACGCCATAAAAATAAAAAATTAAAAACTATGATGAAATTGAAATTTTGCCCACCTTACTTCCCAAAAAAGTTAATAAAAGTGATCAAAAAAGTTGTATGTACTCCAAAATTGTAACAATCGGACCGTCATCTCATCCCGCAAAAATCATACCCTACCCAAGATAATCGCCCCAAAACTGAAAAAACTATGGCTCTTAGACTATGGAAACACTAAAACATGATTTTTTTTTTGTTTCAAAAATGAAATCATTGTGTAAAACTTACATAAATAAAAAGTATACATATTAGGTATCGCCGCGTCCGTATCGACCGGCTCTATAAAAATATCACATGACCTAACCCCTCAGGTGACCACCGTAAAAAAATAAAATAAAAAGAAACTGTGTAAAAAAAGCAATTTTTTGTCATCTTACTTCACAAAAAGTGTAACAGCAAACGATCAAAAAGTCATATGCACCCCAAAATAGTGCCAATAAAACCGTAATCTCATCCCGCAAAAAATGAGACCCTACTTGAGATAATCGCCCAAAAACTGAAAAAACTATGGCTCTTAGACTATGGAGACAGTAAAACTTTTTTTTGTTTAAAAAATTACATAAATAAAAAAAATGGTATACATATTAGGTATCGCCGCGTCCGTGACAACCTGCTCTATAAAATTACCACATGATCTAACCTGTCAGATGAATGTTGTAAATAACAAAAAAAAAACGATGCCAAAAAAGCTATTTCTTGTTACCTTGCCACACAAAAAGTGTAATATAGAGCAACCAAAAATCATATGTACCCTAAACTAGTACCAACAAAACTGCCACCTTATCCCGTAGTTTCTAAAATGGGGTCACTTTTTTGGAGTTTCTACTCTAGGGGTGCATCAGGGGGGCTTCAAATAGGACATGGTGTCAATAAAACCAGTCCAGCAAAATCTGCCTTCCAAAAACCGTATGGCATTCCTTTCCTTCTGCGCCCTGCCGTGTGCCCGTACAGCAGTTTACAACCACATATGGGGTGTTTCCGTAAACTACAGAATCAGGGCCATAAATAATGAGTTTTGTTTGGCTGTTAACCCTTGCTTTGTAACTGGAAAAAAAATATTAAAATGGAAAGTCTGCCAAAAAAGTGAAATTTTGAAATTGTATCTCTATTTTCCATTAAATCTTGTGCAACACCTAAAGGGTTAACAAACTTTGTAAAATCAGTTTTGAATACCTTGAGGGGTGTAGTTTCTTAGATGGGGTCACTTTTATGGAGTTTCTACTCTAGGGGTGCATCAGGGGGCTTCAAATGGGACATGGTGTCAAAAAAACAGTCCAGCAAAACCTGCCTTCCAAAAACCATACGGCGCACCTTTCACTCTACGCCCCACTGTGTGGCCGTACAGTAGTTTACGGCCACATATGGGGTGTTTCTGTAAACGGCAGAGTCAGGCCAATAAAGATACAGTCTTGTTTGGCTGTTAACCCTTGCTTTGTTAGTGGAAAAAATGGGTTAAAATGGAAAATTAGCCAAACAAATGAAATTCTCAAATTTCATCCCCATTTGCCAATAACTCTTGTGCAACACCTAAAGGGTTAACAAAGTTTGTAAAATCAGTTTTGAATACCTTGAGGGGTGTAGTTTATAGAATGGGGGCATTTTTGGGTGGTTTCTATTATGTAAGCCTCGCAAAGTGACTTCAGAGCTGTAGTGGTCCCTAAAAATTGGGTTTTTGTAAATTTCTGAAAAATTTCAAGATTTGCTTCTAAACTTCTAAGCCTTGTAACATCCCCAAAAAATAAAATATCATTCCCAAAATAATTCAAACATGAAGTAGACATATGGGGAATGTAAAGGCATCACAATTTTTAGGGGTATTACTATGTATTACAGAAGTAGAGAAACTGAAACTTTGAAATTTGCTAATTCTTCCAAATTTTTGTTAAATTAGGTATTTTTTGGTGCAAAAAAAATATTTTTTTTTAACTTAATTTTACCAGTGTCATGAAGTACAATATGTGACGAAAAAACAATCTCAGAACGGCCTGGATAAGTCAAAGCGTTTTAAAGTTATCAGCACTTAAAGTGACTCTGGTCAGATTTGCAAAAAATGGCCTGGTCCTAAGGTGTAAAAAGGCTGTGTCCTTAAGGGGTTAAGAAACTGCAATATGGCGATATCGCTGTTTCTTAATCACCGCAGTATTTTAGTGACATCATAAAGGCAGTCGCACGTCACAGTGCTGACTACTTCTATGCGTCCAGCGCACGCGTATGGAAAGCATCGGTCTTTGAAAATGACCCCCAATTTTTTATTTCAATGAAAAGCAGGTTTATGATGCCAATACACTTTTTGACAATGTGCTCTTATGATGGGAACACTCTGTACAACCTATTTATCAGGGGTTTCTGCTAGCATGTCCCATTTTCTATGGAAGCGCCTAAGGCTGCTTTCACACTAGCGTTCGGGTTTCCGTTCGTGAGCTCCGTTTGAAGGAGCTCACGAGCGGACCCGAACGCAGCCGTCCAGCCCTGATGCAGTCTGAATGGAGGCGGATCCGCTCAGACTGCATCAGTCTGGCGGCGTTCAGCCTCCGCTCCGCTCGCCTCCGCACGGACAGGCGGACAGCTGAACGCTGCTTGCAGCGTTCGGGTGTCCGCCTGGCCGTGCGGAGGCGTGCGGATCCGTCCAGACTTACAATGTAAGTCAATGGGGACGGATCAGTTTGAAGATGCCACAATGTGGCTCAATCTTCAAGCGGATCCGTCCCCCATTGACTTTACATTGAAAGTCTGGACGGATCCGTCCCAGGCTATTTTCACACTTAGCTTTTTTTTGCTAATATAATGCAGACGGATCCGTTCTGAACGGAGCCTCCGTCTGCATTATTATGGGCGGATCCGTTCAGAACGGATCCGCCCGAACGCTAGTGTGAAAGTAGCCTAAGATGGCTGACCGCTGCCATCTCCAGCACTCCCATAGAGAACGAATAGAGCAGCAGGTCAAACTCCCGACCGGCAGCTCCATCAGATTGGGGGGGACGGGACAGTGACCCCGTTCTTGGTGGGACAACTAAGAGATATTACTGTGTACTGTATGGGTGCTTCAAGGAGACATTATAATGTATGGGGGCAACAAGGAAACACAAGTTCATGTTTTGAGTGTTTTTAATTTTTTTTCTTCTAAATGGGTATTTATTGCGATTATATATCGTTATTGCAATAAATTTCTTAATATCGTTATTTTTGATATTGCCCAACCCTACCTGTAACTGTGGGGCAGGAGGCAGTAATAACCAGTGAAGGAAAGTGTTAATTTGTGAATAGGAGGCAGAATGTCAGGAAATGTCTCCAATTAAAGGGTTTTGCCAGTAAAAAAGATTTTTTAACAAGTTCCTGCAGCATGGCCCCTGAAATACCTGTAGAAGATTCTTTCCTGCTCCGTGCGCCCCCCGCCGTCTCCATCTTCACTGTCCATGTGCTGTTTACACCTGGCAATGCATGGACGTGGACACATGGGCTTCAGCGGTGACGTTCGGCTTGTGGCCACATTACTGCTGGAGCAGTGCATGTGACTATGCCCACATGTAGCCAGATGTAAACTGCCAGGACCTGAAGATGGGGGCAGGGAGCAGGTAACTACATCTTCTGTTTCAGGGGTCATGCTGTAGAGACTTGTTAAAAAATATCCTGATATCTGGCCGGTATAATTGTGGCACCAAACGGTCAATAAACAAGCAATCGCTCATTAGATGAGCAATTTGCACATTTTATTAGGAAGAAAGATGTACAATAAGGCTTCATTCACACGTCCGCAATTCTGTTCCTGTTTGCGGAACGGAATTGCTGACCCATTCATTTCTATGGGGCCACACGATGTGCTGGCCGGATCCGGAAATGCGGACCCGCACTTCGGGGTCTGCAATTCCGAACCAGAAAAAAATAGAACATGTCCTATTCTTGTCCGCAATTGCGGACAAGATTAGGCATTTTCTATTAAGTGTCGGCGATGTGCGGTCCGAGAAATGCAGAGAGCACATTGCCGATGTCCGTTTTTTGTGGATCCGCAAAGCAATTACAGATGTGTGAATGGACCCTAATGGTCAGCACATCTTCCTGTGTAATCGGGAATGTGCTGCCGATAACGAGGGGACTGTGGTAGTGATCATTCCTGCCCATTCACTTTGCCCGCGGCCCGCTCTCAGGAAATGATGCTCCAGTCCCTGCAGAGGTCATCTGTCACATATCAGTTCTTGTAGCAGAGCAGGAGCGCCTGCAACTTCTTAACTTTGACAGGAAGGTAAGTCTTGTGGTGACTGGTGCCGCTGTGGTACTTGTGATTAGCACTCTTGTGGCAGCACTGTGGGAAGTAGTTGAGACGCTCTGGTTTAGGTGACCTGTTCACTTCACTAAGATTATTAGTTAGAGGGAAGTGTCCACGAGTCACAGGCTGTGCGCACTTTAAGGCGCTCAGAGCCCTCGTCACCAATTTCTCTATGTACTATACAGAAACCATGGTGCAGATGTGAACGGAGTAGGGCTGCTACTATTTTTGTAACTGGGTATTCTATTGATTAATCCAACTATTAATCGAGTACTCTAATAACAAAAAAAAACTAATTAATTAAAAGAAAGTTTTTCTTTACAAAAACCAAGCTGCCCCCTCGGCGGCATCAGCTGCCCCAGTGAGATAAAATACTTACCTGTACTGTAGGGGCGCCACTCCAAAGCTCGTCCATCTTTTCCCGCGCGCTGCATTGTCATCCTGATGTGTCACACCATCGGGTCATAGTGCCCGCTTATGTGCACTGTCTTAACGATGTGTCAGAAGAAAAGTGCGGTGCTGGCTGGCGGGTGACCACGGAGCGGTGAGTAATAGCAAGCACTTCACTCCCGCTCCATGGTCACACGACACAAACGAATCCTCAATGCAAAAAATTTGCATCGAGGATTTTTTTGTGTCTAATTACTGGATTCAATCGAGTAATCGTTTCAGCCCTAGAACAGAGCATGAAATTGTCAGTCTACGGGTGCTGCCACACTGTTTATTTTTGGCTTGTTAAAAATGCAATATACGGGCACCAGCCGTGTGCGCTCCGTATCGCAGACGCGGACCCACTCAATTAAAAGCTGCGGAGCGGAAGCACTACAAAGCGCTTCCGTGGGATTTCGGTCCGTGCCTTCGCTCCACAAAAAAAAAAAGAGAACATGTTAAAAAAAAAAAAAAAAATATTGCGGTGTGGACAGAATATTGCGGATCGCAGGCCCATTCAAAGTGAATGGGTCCGCAAATGACGGGCACACAGCAAAATAGTGGTCCATTTCCATGTTTTTTGGGGTGGCGTTTTACTTGAGTTTTTTTCTCAGACTTTTTTTGGGGGGGGGGGGGAAATTTCTGAAATAATACCACAACATTCTGCCATTTAAAGCAAATGGCAGGCTTAAAATGCTACTACAGAAAGGGGTCGTTTTTGGAAAAAATGTTGTGTGAGACCACCCTAATCAGTGTGTGAAAGTGACTAGGGATTGTTTAACACTAAAATACTGTATCTTTGCACATGTAGAAATAGTTTTTTTTTTTTAAGGAGCATTTACACAGATGAGCAGACGATTGTCAAGAAGAAACGTTCCTTCCTGACAGTCGCCTGCTCATCAGTGGAGGTGAAGCTCTGCCTTTACTTACAGCAATCTCCTCCACAGTATGGGGATCAGCGATGTCTACTGCTCTCTTGTACAGCAGCATTCTTTCTGGGCAGCAGAGTGCTTTTTAGACAGCACGATCAGCTGCTCAGAAACCATGATGAGGTGACCTCATGAACGGCGGTTTCACCCGATGAACAATTGTTTCACTCGTTCATCTGGTGATCTGTGGCACCTTTACACCGGCTGAAGTGTTCCCGATAATCGGCCTGAAAATGGTGCCGTGTAAATCCAGCGTTAGTGTACTCCTCTTGAATTTAATGAACATGCCCAACCTTTTGCTACAACTTTGCTGGATTTTTTTCAGGATTCAGCCGGGAACATCTGAGCGACTTCAAGAAGGAACTGAACAATGCAGTGATCAAGGACATGCGTTCTAACAAAGACAACATCTCCCAGGCCGTCCTGGCTGTGGACATCTGCATGAAAGAGAGTGAGTGCCTCACAAGTCCTGTAGTGTTTTTCAGGTCCATTCCTTCACCTGTCGGTGGTAATTTCTCTAGTGACGTTACTGGCTGCAATCCTAGAGAGAACGTCTGCTGTCCTGACTACATCTCCAGCAGTATTCCAGTTCCTGCTGGGAGATGTGGCTGGTAACCTGCTATTACTATTATGCCTTATGATATTTTGAGAGTAGGGTTATGCTCAGTCAGGATAAGATTTTGAGGGTGATTAGTAACGCGGTCCTATAGTGTGATGAGATTGTACTCCAGAGGCTGCCTATCTGCAGTAATCATGGGGTTAGGGGAAGCTGTGCTCCACTATCTTGTCTTGTTATAGATTAGGCGCTTCATGGACAAGACAACATTTTTCAAATCGGTAAACTGTAATGCCTATTAATTGACTATCCACAGAGGCCCAGTACTTGGTAGATCCATTCATTTTACCTACAAGCGATCAAAAGTAAGATAATGCCTTGGGTAATTTACTTTTTTACTTATGCATACACTTAGGGGTTGTTCGATTTAGGGTGCATGCATGCGGGCCGCAAAACATGGATCTGCAAAAAATACGGATCGCTTCTGTGTGACGTCCACGTTGCATCCGCTTTTTTTTTTTTTTTTGCGGATCCATTGTAACAATGCCTATCCTTGTCCGTAAAATTCACAAGAATAGGACATGCTCTATCTTTTTTGCGGGGCTACGGAACGGAAATACAGATACAGACAGCACACGGTGTGCTCTCTGCATTTTTTGTGGACCCATTGAAATGTACGGGTCCGCATCCTATCCACGAAAAATGTGGATCGGATGCAGACCAAAAATACGGTTGTGTGAATGGGGATAGGGGCAGCCTTCACAGAATTCAGAAATAACCTTTTCTTGCTTGTATCATTGGGGGACACAGGAGACCATGGGTATAGCTGCTGCTGCCGCCACTAGGAGGCGACACTAGGCAAAAAAGTGTTAAGTCCTTCTTTCAGCTATATCCCTCCTGCACACACTGAGCTAATCGGTTTTAGCTTTGTGTCTGTAGGAGACAGACCTCCTTTTCAGGGAACTTGACTGCCATTTTTCTTTTATTTTACCTTTTTTCCTTTTTAGGACGCCCGGCCTCTCTGTTTACCCGGGGAGGAAGGCCAGTGTCGGTTCCCTCACCGCTCGACCTCCCCAAGAAGGCAATGCCCAGCTCCTCTGCATCCCACCAGCCATGGGGTCACCTGCATGTCTGCAGTCTCCCCCCCTCTACTTCAGCCTCACACTGCTCCCACTGTGACCTGGTAGGACTGTTGACCCTCTCTAGCACTGCAGCCCTCTGGCCTGGGACGCATTTTATATTGCTTCCAACCAACATGTCTGACCCCTTAGTGCCTGCTGGACCTTGGTATCATACCTGCACCGCATGTAAGGCGCCCCTTCCTCAAGGGCAGTCTGACCCGCATTGCTCGGCTTGCAAAGACCCATTGCAGGGTCCGCCATCTGTTGTGTCACCCCCTGGCCTCTTGGATCCCCCTGACTGGGCTAGATCCCTTTCCCAGGCTGTGGTTAGTCTCACTAGCGTTGTGGGCCGCCTTGCAGATGCATTGCCATTACCGCAGCCGGATGATTCCCCTGCTGGGCCCTCCGGGTCCGCTGTCTTAGCCGACCCGTCTGTCTCTCTCTGCAGGTGACACCTCCAGAGCCCGTCAACCCCAGAAACGGCCAAGGGCGGAACACCTATCATCCTCGGATGCTTCGGTATCCCCCCCAAGGGTGCGCTCTCAGTCGGGTCCTTCCTCATTACAGGATTTGCCCTCTGAAGGGGAGCTAGTCGATTCCGATTGGGATATGGACTCGGCACTGCCTTCAAAACTGGCTTCTGCCGTGGGCCATCTTATTAACAATATCCGTGATACCTTTAAGATTCACGATGATCCTCCTGATCCTGAAAAAACCAGTGTTTCCTTTTTTCGCCAAAAACAGGCGTCTGCGGTTTTTCCCCTCCATGCTCACTTCTCGTCAGTGGTTTCTACGGCCTGGACCCGTCCTGATGCACGTTTTACCCCGCCAAAAAAGTTAGATGTCTGTTATCCATTCCCGGCGGATTGCGTTACAAACTGGGCGTCACCACCTAAAGTCGACCCCCCTGTGGCCCGTTTGTCCAAGAGCACGGCTATTCCCGTTGCAGATGGTTCTTCCTTACAATCCACTGAGGATCACCGTATAGAGGCCCTTACAAAAGGTATCTTTGCAGCCTCCGGTTCTGCTCTCAGGCCGGTCTTTGCCTCCGCTTGGGCTGGAAAAGCGGTTTCAGAGTGGGCGTCTCAGCTGGATCTGGAGCTTGAATCCGACGTCCCTATTCAAGACCCTCCGTGCTCTAGCTCAACTTATCGTTCAGGCCGGTAAATTTGTCTGTGAAGCATCCCTGGATGCGGGGGCTCTCATTGCCCGTTCGTCTGCCCTGGCCGTTTCGGCTAGGAGGGAGCTTTGGTTAAAAGTTTGGTCGGCGGACGCCACGTCAAAGCGGTCTCTTACTGGCCTTCCCTTCACTGGTTCTCGATTTTTCGGGACCCGCTTGGATGAAATAATCTCCGAAGCCACGGGGGGGGGAAGAGTACATATCTTCCCCAATCCAGGACTAGGAGCGCCACTCGTGGTCGTCCCACCTTTTCCCGCTTCAGGTCTTCCCGTAGGGCTCCCGCACCTCGCACCACTTCAGGTCCATCCACTAACCCTGTCCAGGACAGACGTAAAAAAACTTTTTTTCGGACCCAGCCCTCCTGGCGCAAGTCACAGCCTGCTTGCCCTCCCGCGACCAAGCAGACCCCTACCTGAAGGTGCGCCCCCACCCACCCGGGTGGGGGGACGTCTCCTCCTGTTCAGGGACTTCTGGCAGGCGCACGTCTCCGACGCCTGGGCCTCGAGGTTGTGTCTTCCGGGTACAAACTCGAGTTTGCGTCCCTCCCCCCAGTTCGGTTCTTTCACTCCCGGGTTCCCCAGGATCCCCGAGGGGCGGCCGATTTCTTTACTGCCGTTCACACCCTTCTGGACAAAGGGGTCATCGCCCCGGTTCCTATGGGAGACAGATTCAAGGGGTTCTATTCAAACCTTTTTGTGGTCCCCAAAAAGGAAGGTTCGGTTCGTCCCATTCTGGATCTAAAACGGTTGAACCGTTTCCTTCATCTTCAGCGATTCCGGATGGAGTCTCTCAGGTCGGTGGTGGCCTCTCTGGAAAAGGGGGAGTTCCTGGCCTCTATCGACATCCAGGACGCCTACCTTCATATTCCAATCGCTCGGTGTCATCAGTGCTTTCTGCGCTTTGCAGTAGGGTCCGACCACTACCAGTTCGTTGCCCTCCCCTTCGAGCTGGCGACGGCCCCTCGCGTTTTCACGAAGGTCCTTGCCCCTGTCCTCGCCTTACTTCGTTCCAGGGGAGTCTTTCTACTTCCATATCTGGACGATCTCCTAATCAAGGCACCTTCTCTGTCACTGACTTCCACCAGTGTGGATCTCTCGCTACAAACCTTACGCCGGTTCGGTTGGATTATCAACCTCCCCAAATCCTCTCTGGTTCCATCCAGGCAACTGGTCTTTCTGGGGATGCTGCTGGATACAGATGCAGCGGAGGTTCGGCTTCCGTCAGAGAAGCGCCAGCTCCTTCATCGGTCGGTTCGGAGCCATCTGACCCACCGCCATCCTTCCGGTTCAGCATGCGGGTCTTGGGACAGATGGTGTCCTGCTTCGAAGCGATTCCTTACGCGCAGTATCACTCCCACACCTTTCAGACGGCCATTCTGTCCGCCTGGAACAAGTCCCAGGAGAGTCTGGATCGGCATTTTCCCCTTTCCCCCCAGGTTCGCTCCTCTCTCCTCTGGTGGCTGCGGACCCCTCTCCAGGGGAAGTCCTTCCTGCCGATAACTTGGTTGGTGATTACCACCGATGCCAGTCTGCGAGGTTGGGGGGGGGGTGTTTCCTCCTCGGTCCGTCCATGGCACTTGGTCTCCATCGGAGTCCAAACTGCCGATCAACGTTCTGGAGCTGAGGGCCATCCTCCTCTCGCTCCGGCATTGGACTTCGCTGCTTCGGGGTCACCCAGTTCGGGTCCTATCGGACAATGCCACGGCTGTGGCGTACATAAATCATCAGGGGGGCACTCGCAGCGCGGCGGCGATGAGGGAGGTGTCTCTAATCCTTCGCTGGGCGGAAATTCATGTTCCTGCCCTTTCGGCCATTTACATCCCGGGGGTGGACAATTGGGCGGCGGATTTCCTCAGCCGGACGACGATCGACCCGGGCGAGTGGTCTCTGCACCCCGACGTCTTCGAGTCTCTTTGTCTCCGTTGGGGTCGTCCGGATGTGGATCTCATGGCCTCCAGATTCAACCACAAGCTTCCCACCTACATGGCCAGAGCCAAGGATCCGGACGCTTACGGCGCGGACGTGCTCGTCCTTCCCTGGACGGAGTTTTCGCTCCTCTACGTGTTTCCGCCCCTGCCTCTTCTTCCACGGGTCCTTCGGAAGATCGCGGCGGAGGGCACGCCAGCGATCCTGATAGCCCCGGATTGGCCTCGTCGTCCTTGGTACGCCGACCTTATGTTGCTCCTGGCAGACGCTCCCTTGCCTCTGCCTCTAAGAGAAGACCTCCTCTCTCAAGGGCCGATCTTCCACCAGCATTTAAGGTCGCTACGTTTAGCGGCGTGGCTATTGAAACCGTGGTCCTGACGCGGCGGGGGTTTTCTGCTGACGTGGTCCGTACCATGATTCGTGCGCGTAAACCGGCATCGTCCAGGATTTATTACCGAACCTGGCGGGCCTATTTGACTTTCTGCGAGACCTTGGGGATTCCTCCTCTTCGTTTTTCTCTCCCCACGATTTTATCCTTTTTGCAGTCTGGTCTGGATTTGGGTTTGGGTCTCAGTACCCTTAAGGGTCAGATCTCGGCGCTTTCGGTCCTTTTTCAGCGCCCTCTGGCTCCGCTCGGTCTAGTTAAGACCTTTCTTCAGGGGGTTGCTCGCTGTGCTCCCCCGTATTGCGCTCCCGTTCCTTCTTGGGATCTTAATGTTGTACTGACGGCTCTCCAATCTTCCCCTTTCGAGCCTCTGCGCAAGGTTTCCCCTCGCTTGTTGTCTTGCAAAGTTTTCTTCCTCGTCGCCATCACGTCTCTTCGGCGTGTGTCTGAGTTGGCGGCACTTTCTTGCGTGGAACCCCTCTTGGTTTTTCACCAGGACAAGGTGGTTCTCCGCCCAGTTCCGGATTTTCTTCCAAAGGTGGTGTCCGCCTTTCACCTGAATGAAGATATTGTCCTTCCTTCTCTGTGCCCGTCCCCGTCTCATCCTCGGGAACGGGATCTTCACAGTCTGGATGTTGTTCGGGCTCTGAGGATCTACCTGGATGTAACCAGACCCTTTCGACGCTCGGATTCTCTGTTTGTGGTTCCGGAGGGTCCGCGCAGGGGGCTGGCGGCGTCTAAGGTGGTTATTGCCCGCTTCATAAAGATGGCTATTGTTGAGGCTTACCGTGCTAGGGGCAGGGAACCGCCCTTTGGTGTTACCGCTCATTCTACCAGAGCGGTCGGGGCTTCCTGGGCTCAGCGTAATCGTGCTTCGGCTGAACAATTGTGCAAAGCGGCCACCTGGTCTTCTTTGCACACTTTCGCCAAGTTCTACCGGGTGAACACTTATGCATCGGCGGATGCTGCTTTGGGCTGCCTGGTTTTGCAGGCGGCGGTGCCTTAATGCCTGTGGTGCTTCATTCGCCTTGGATTGTGGTCCCTCCCTATTTGTGGACTGCTTTTGAACGTCCCAAGGTTTCCTGTGTCCCCCAAGGAATTGGGCGAGAAAACGAGATTTTTGTATAACTTACCAGTAAAATCTCTTTCTCGCTCTTCCTTGGGTTTTTTGGTTTTGGTTGCCCTGACGGGTGTTTTGACTTGTTGGTGTTACTTTGGTTGCTCCTTGCCTTTGTTTTAACTACTTGGGCACATAACTGGAAGTCTCTCTCTCCAGGCTGAGGGTATAGCTGCTGGAGGAGGGGCTTAACAGTCTTTTACTTAGTGTCACGCCTCCTATGGAGATGAGCTATACCCAAGGTTTCCTGTGTTCCCCAAGGAAGAGCGAGAAAGAGATTTTACTGGTAAGTTATACAAAAATCTCGTTTTATCCTCACGGGCCCCCCTCACTAGCTGGAGATTAATAAATGAATAAAATCCCATTTAGCCCCTGGTGCGTTTCCAGCGATGTACTGGTACCTAATTTAGTGTTAACCCCGTTTACAGGTACCTTCCACCTTCTCATGTCCACTGCATGCGGTCTCATTTCCACTCGTAGGCACTGGTTATGGTACATATTGTTGCTTTACTCCTGTCCTCGTTAGGCAGGATAATCACACTACCACTGACAGCGGTGCATCCAGGAGCATATCCCCTTTCCGCCGACAGAGTACTTGCAGTACCACTGAATACTGTACACCCTGTAGCATTTCCTCCTTCTATAGTCGGAGTACTTGCACTACCTCTGGACGCTGTACATGCGATAGCATTACCCTCCTTCCATAGGCGGAGTAATGGCACTACTACTGGATGCGGTGCATGCTGTAGCATTACCCTCCTTCCATAGGCGGAGTAATGGCACTACTACTGGATGCGGTGCATGCTGTAGCATTACCCTCCTTCCATAGGCAGAGTAATCGCACTACTACTGGATGCGGTGCATGCTGTCGCATTACCCTCTTTCCATAGGCGGAGTACTTCCACTGCATGCTATACATGCTGTGGCATCGCCTTACTTCCTTAGGCGGAGTAATTCCACTACTACTGGATGCTGTTCATGCTGTCGCATTACCTTACCTCCTTAGGCAGAGTAATTGCATTACCACTGGACCCCTTGAACGATGTCATTATCACTGGACACGGTATATACTGTTGCAGAATAGTTCCACTGGATTCTGTAACCTGTCTCTTTGCTTCCTTCCAGGTTTAGTGCGGCCGCCCACATTTGCATATTGTGACTACCACACTACTGCTGGGCGCAGCATATCCTATCCCACTAACTCCTTTCACAGTTTGGGTAATCACGCTGTCGGATGGTCGGATTACTCCAACGTTGGTTACTGTGTCCGCTAGGTCACGGTGCAGCATTGGTCCTGGCACCGGCTCCCGTACTTCCGGTCATATTCCTCCCCTTCCACAGGGGGAGTGCAGTTGCTACCACTGTACACTGTATATCCTATCTTGTTTCCTCCTCCTCCAAGTAGAGTTTTTATGCTAATAGGTGGAGTGATTACACAAACTTTGAACACTGTGCCTGCTATGCCATAGCAAACTATTTGTCCTAGCTCCGGCTCTGTACTTCCCATCCTTTTCCTCCCCTTTCACAGGTGGAGTATTAGCAGACGGCACCTACTATTGCCTTATTCTCTTCAGTAGGTGGAATATGGCACAGCCACTGGTTATTGCGCCATGTCCACATTATCCCTTTCATAAGCCAGATATTTTGTGTGTTGGTATTGAGCGCTTTCATGGCGACCTCTACTTGCTCAGGGTGTTTTCCCTAAAACACGACCTTCTTGTGCTTTAAGTCCCGATTGGAATCCAGTCTACAATGGTAGTAGTTGTCGCCCCAATAGGTGGAGCATCTGCACTATCGTGAAATTCTGTGATTGCTCCCACATCCACTCGGTCAGGGGTTTTGCTCATCTCGCTGCCTCTGTATACCGTATCCATGGCCAGCTCTCCTCCTTCTCCTCAGGTGGAGTATCTATGCTAGCACTACATACCATGTAATATGGCTTCCCCCACAGGTGGAGTTTTGCGCTAGCCCTAGCCGCTGTGGCTACTACTGCATGGCTTCCCCCTCAGGTGGAGTGGCGCAGTCGCTAGATGCAGTGTTCTCTACTGTATTGTCTCCCTTCTCAGGTGGAGTATTTGCCGTAGCCCTATACTTTGTCTGTGACTGTATGGTGCCTTTCTCTGGGGCAGTGGCAGCTGTCATTGCACCCTTTCTCACTTCCTACCTCACATGGTGCATTAGCACCGGATGTTGGATCTCTACTTTCTACTCCTCGCATTGTTTCGGCCCCATCTTTGTATACGGTAGTTTCTGTTGCATCCCCCCTTCTGTAGGTACTAGGTGTGTTGATGGTGTATATATATATTTCCTCGCAGGCAGCTGTCCTGGTCGTTTTATGCTACCTATAGATGCCATTGCACTGGCAGGCATCTTACACGTTTATTCGTTCCTGATGGCATGTTCTTCCGCATTACGTTTATCACCATTCCGACTTTGTGCAGTAGCATGGGATGCTATAGTTACCTCACTTACTGGTGGGCATTAGACTGGGGTTCTTCAGCTGGCGTAACCCCCTTGTTCCTGTGACGCTCGCCTATGGCATTGTTTCCTTCACAAGTGGATCATTGGCGCTAACAGTTGACACTGTGACAGCTTTAGCATTGCCTCTCTTAGGAGATCAAGTACTGTCTCTGACATGTCCATTTGTAGTGGATATTCCAATTCAGTGCGCTTACTGTGAATTGACTACATTTTTCCTCTCCAGATGAGCGGTTGTGCTGTCCTTGTCACCACTAATGGAGGATTCGTGGCTGGAACGCAACACCCTTTATACTCTGTGCCTTTTCACAAAGCTATTAGTTACTCTCACCCAAGCTACTGTTTTCAATCTACCCAACCAGTATCCATATTCCTTGGGTTGGCGTCTTATTGTTCTGGAGCGCCCGCACTGCCGCTCCTTTTTTCTGTATGACAGTTTTTTTCTCCGATACTTCTGTAGAGTTGGACATCACCACTACCCTCCCCTTAAGGTGGAGTATTCTCCCATCTCTGGCCACTTTGGACATTCCTCTGGGCGGGAGTTGCTCTCTGACGAGTTTATGCACCCTCAACGTTTCTGGCGTGGGCATTGCTTCAGCCTACTGTTAGTGTTGGTCTGTGGTGTGTCAGATGGCTTCTCTTGCTAGAGAACTTATGATAAGCCTCCCCGGCCCTAGGGGCATCTTCCTACCATATTAATTCTTCTTCGGGAGTTTTATCTCTTTTTGCAGAGCTGTACACAGCGGTTCCTAATCTGCTTCCAGTGTACTCATAGCTGCATCCCTAGATGTTCCTGGGGAGCATCTACCCTCTCACTGGTTGTAGCCTGCTCTCTTTTCCCAGTGCAGCGTCTCTCTCTGCTTTCATTCCTTAGCCTGTCTAGCGTCAGTCATGATACTGTCCTGGACCCAGCATCTGGCAGTCTTCCTTTTGTCTAGTGACGAACATTCACATGGCTGTACTCTTATGCAACATTTCTCTATGTAACATGGCTATCCTAGTGTCGCCTCCTAGTGGCAGCAGCAGCTATACCCATGGTCTTCTGTGTCCCTCAATGAACTCAGCGAGAAAAGGATTTTACAGGTGGGCACAAAAAAATCCTATTTTTGCAATTTCCTCACCTTATTAAAGCTGCCCTGTTCCCTCATAACTGTGGCCCACAGGGCCTCTTAGATGATGCTTCATCCATGCAATGTCCCATGGGACTAGTTGCAGCCAAGTGTCATCCACCATGGATGAAATGTCATTACAATGATGGGGATTGGATGCATCTATCACATATGTAGGGAATGCATGGATGTCATGTCATCATGTTTATTAGGTGTGTATTGCAACGTGATTTTATTTTTACATTTTGTTAAGCTTAGACCCTATTGATATGAACCATTCAACCCCCATTTGAAAGAGGAGTGGACCAGTCAAGGACTTGTATTCTTCATGAAATAACAATTCTAGAGCATCTTCTCTTACAATTCAGCCATTACTCTGTTATTCCTCATAGAAATGCATCATTACATTTACAACTTTGTCTTACCATTCAATGCCAGACTGTAGGAAACCACCTGTTTGACAAAGGAAATGGTAGTGCCAGTTGTCCGTTTATTGATACTTTTTCAGCAGGAATAATGGAGCACAATGCAAAGTTCTAATCAGAGAATGCAATTAAGTCCTAAAATAGACATATACTGAGTGCTGACAGATCCTCTAAGATTTATTAGTGCGAGATTTCTCCAGGAGATCAGTTGCTCGTACTTCTGTAATCAGATGGCGGTCTTGATCAGTAACGTTGACGTTTTTATTTTTCACTGCAGATATGTATGGATATCATGGGAAGAAGAGTCATTCATTTCTTAAAATCACCATGGCCTTTCCTCGCCTAATTGCACCTGCCAAACGTCTCTTAGAACAAGGAATACGGTTTGGCAGCTTCCCAACGCAGTGTTACCAAGCCTATGAAGCCAACATTGACTTTGAAATTAGGTATTCTGTACTTCTTGTGCCTGTTAGTATGGCCGTACTAGTTAACTGCTATATTAGTAGACTGCGGGGTAATGCGTCATATGTTCCAGTTCTGCCCGTGCCGCATCATGTTCTCTGTATATTCTTGAATAATCCCTTCTGGTAAACTGGAAACATTCTTTAGTCTGCAATAGCATCACATTAGCTATGAAGTTATTATCTTATGTTTTGAACCTTTCATCATGGATGGAAATTTGTTGAGGGATCTTCATTGCTATACATTTCTTGACTTTCAGGTTTATGGTTGATAATGATATTGTTGGATGTAATTGGATTGAGCTCCCTGCTGGTAAATATCGTATACGTAAGGAACCTCATGGAGGGAGTGTTAGCGATGATGACCCCAAAAAGGTGAGTGCTGGAAAGTTGCTTGATTATCTCCTGACATGTCTGTTTTAGTAACTACTTGCATTCCCCATGTAATAACTCTGCAGCATCTATTCTTATCACTCTATGTTGCACAATTCCTTTATTATTCCTTCTAGCATCTATGAATGAATTTCCTGCAGTAAATGTCCAGATGGGTGTTACTAGTTGGAGGTGTGGTTCTGCACAGTCTGACACGATCTAATCAGTGTTGTCAGTATCAGGCTTTTCAGGGACCCATCCTCAACTGTTAACACCCATATGGGCCTTCAATGCAATCTGCTAGTAATTCATTCATAAACTTCTAGTGGGCATTATAGAGTAATAACAGAACAGAGTTGTAAGAGCCATTCCTCAGGATTCTTAGTAACTACTTGCATTTCCCATGTATTACCAAGACAGGTAACAGGTCCTCTTTAGATATGGTGTTTTTCGTCACAACTATACTTAATACATAGGGTTTACAGAACACCTAGATTCCTACATAAGATAGGGGTACGCGACACATCTAACTGCCCAAAATGTGATATGTCAGATATAATGCACGTGTTTTGGGATATGTGTATTGGGCTTGTTACCAGACGAATTCACAACCGATCTCAATATTGGCATTAGTAGAACACTGTATCAAGCTAGGAAATGAATAGCCAAATACTGGATAAGCACTACAGTACCAACTAAGGAGGAATTTATTGCACGTATGAATGTGATAATTTGACATGAAAGGGGGGTATACTTTAAAAGAGGTATGAGTAAGAAGTTTGAGTCTATATGGGGACCATGGTTGAGAACGCCAGGACTACCCACTGGACGTCTTCTGTCCTTGCAACTGGGGTGGATGGTGAAGTGTAACACGATAAGGGGATGTTACGGATGAACTGGGTATAGTGGAAACAGAGGTAGTTGTTTCTCAAGGTGTGTGGAGGAGAAAAATGAGCTTACATTGTGGTGTGGTGCAGGTTAGGGAGGGGGGGGTTATACTCTTATAAGTTTGTACTTTGTGTATTAATGTGCCCAAGTTGGGTCTTTACTTGTTTATGTCAATGTATATTTGATGTATGTCTGTACGAATGGATTAAAAAAAAAAAAGATAGTGTTTTTCACTGTAGCTGACTGATCTTCTAATCTCTGGTCTTCATGCAGATGTCTCTGGTCCAGTTAGAGGTTGATGTCAGTTGGGTTGACCTCATAAGTCATCCCGCTGAAGGGGATTGGCAGAAGATTGCACCTCTACGCGTTCTCAGTTTTGACATTGAATGTGCTGGAAGGAGAGGTAATTGTTATTGGTCCTGTGGGGATTGCCAGATGTCGCTTGAGCTTTCTGTTGGAAGGATTACCTGGCGTAACTCTGATGGAAGGCTCTGACATAAGACTGTGTGGGCGTTTTTCCATGTAAGAAAAAAATAATGGATACCACACGGAACACCTCTGCTTAGAAAGCACAGTTGACCTAACTTTTCTAAGGTATTTTGACTTTATACCAGTTGGATGGATGCCAGAACGATACGACATGTCAACGATATGTCATCAGCGGTTTATGCACATAGAATGAACATTTAACCGAAATACAATGGGGGTAATTTTTTATTAGATATACTCTGGTTTTGGCGTATACAGGTGAAACTCGAAAAATTTAAATATCGTACAAAGTTAATTTATTTCAGTAATGCAACTTAAAAGGTGAAACTTACATATGAGACTCATTACATGCAACGTGAGATATATCAAGCCTTTATTTGTTATAGTTTGGATGATTATGGCTTACAGCTTATTATGAAAACCCCAAAGTCACAATCTCGGGCACCCTTTGCTCAGGGGGTATGGATTATTAGCTGACTAGAGTGTGACACTTTGAGCCTAGAATATTGAACCTTTACACAAAATTCTAAATTTAAGCTGCATTAATGCAATTCCTTTTAATTTGCATTACTGAAATAAATGGACTTTTGCACGATATTCAAATTTTTGGAGTTTCACCTGTATATGTCGCAAAGGAGATTTGCGGCCGAACCTGTGACTTTTCCCTGCTCACTCCAGGTCTAAAACGCCGGTCTTAATAAATAACCCCAAATGTGTATATAAACTTTTTGGTCTGGCATTTTGAAATCTTGCTTTATATCTGCCTTTTAAAACATTTGGAGAGGTCGTCCTAAGGTAAAGTGGAGTTGGGGCCAATAGCAGCTATGCTCCCACAGGGTATGGAGGATGTGCTGGGAATTGGAGGGATTTACAGCTTTCTGTTAGGCTATTCTTGTCTGAAGTGAATTGTGTGCTCTGTATTCTATGGTTATGACATCTTCTCTTTACATAGGTGTGTTTCCCGAGCCTGACAAAGATCCGGTCATCCAGATTGCCAACATGGTTTTGCGTCAGGGAGAGAAGGACCCCTTTATACGCAATGTTTTCACTCTAGGCACCTGCTCCAGCATTGTCGGCTCTCAGGTGCTTTGCTTCGAGAAGGAGGATGCACTTCTTAAGGTATGTTATATCTACCAACTTATTATGCAAGCGCCAAAGACTTCTATCGGGTATTTTCCGGGTTCAGATGTTGGGTTGGGAGGTTGGTTCATAGTTCATAAAAGTTTCTTACATGTTGATTGGATGATAATCGTGTAATATGAATGATTGTGAAATTGTTGATGCGAACAAGTAAATTATCATTTGTCATTAATGAATTGTGTGAATGTGCCTCGTGTGACCTTTAGCCGATAGACACCGTGACTAGACCTCTCTGAACACAGTCAACGATCATCCTTTAAGCGAGTATATGATTGAATATGTACACGATACTCCCTGCTTGTCAATATCATAGGCATTGTGTCGGTAGGTCACTCGTGTCGCCTAAACGATTATCTAGTCGTCTAAATTAACTATTTACTTTAGTCCATGTCCTGTTTTCAGGATTGCCTGAGCAGTGCACATATCATTGTCAGGGCATCAGGAATTGCTGTGCAACCTGTACAGACGTGTCAGAAAATGATTTAGTTTGAGATCTATTCCATCAAAACTAACATGAGGGCATTTATCAGGAAGGAGTTTTCCAAAGAAAATATACAAAAAGCGCTGTTTTCTGCAAAAGTAGCAGGGATGAGATCAAAGCATAGCAGCTGGATGTGTGATTCATTTCATTTCTTTTCTTTTTTTCTATGTTTTCCAAAGGGATGCATGTTCCCGATGGTTACCTTAGGAGCACGGTGGCTCAGTGGTTAGCACTGGTGCCTGGCAGCACTAGGTTCCTAGGAGATTCGAATCTGACCAAGGACAACATCTGCATGGAGTTTTTGTTCTCCCCACCTTTGCGTGGGTTTCCTTTCGGTACTCCGGTCACTTCTCCCACTCCAAAGACATACTGATAGGAACTTGGATTGTGAACCCCACTGTAAAAGCACTGCTAAATATAGTAGCACTATATAAGTGCATAAAATAAATAAATGTGCTTCCATTCATCAGGAGGAAGCTTCACTTCAGACACCTAAATCATTGTTTCTGGGCAGAAGATCAGACTGTGAGAACCGTGATCCTCTGTGAGGACCAGTGATCGCTGGTCCCCATACAGAGGATTGCTACATAAATGCATCTCACCTCCTTTAACTAGAAGGTAATTAATGGTTTAGCTAGGGGTGGGCGATATGCACAATATGAATTTGTGCAACGATACAGAATTTGTCTATATTGCATATATCGCCGGACCGCGATATGACCACGGAGCGGTAGTGAATTGCAAAAGCTTCTCACCGCTCTGAGGCCTTCCGACTTTGCAGTCCGCACTGTACTGGCCAGGGCCTAGCATACACACGGGGGCGGGGGGACGGGGGTGGTGGGGGGCGGGGGGGGGTTGGGTCGGGTCGGAATCTATTGGCAAAGGATGGTCATCGGGCGGGCTGATCTGGCTCTGGGGGACATGTATGATGATGGCAAATGCCATGGGGCTGATGGCACTGGCTCTGGGGGACATGTATGAAATTTGTGTTTTACTAACACTTAGTCTTCATCTTTACATTGTTTGGAAAAAGATCTGTTACACAATAAACATATAAAAATTTCTTGAAAACGTTTGGAATTTGTATTTTTTGTATACATACAGAAGAAAATTAATATATCGCAATATATATCACACATGGTTCAAATTATATTGCAATATAGATTTTAGGCCATATCGCCCACCCCTAGGTTTTTAATCTAAAAAAAAAACTTTTTATTTAAATCAGATTTGTTTTTTAAATATAAAATGCTTTTTGAGGAAAATATATTACCATCCAAAGGTTATTCCATCATGAAATAAAGATTCGTTTTTTTAATCATCTAGAATAAGGCTGTATATGTTTAATTTTTTTGGTAAATAAATTCCATTAATCCATTCACAATGTCATGCTCTTCCAGAGGTTTATGTAAGATTATTGGGCAGTTTCTCTGCCTACAAGATATCATCACAGATGCTTGGTTTACTTTTGCAGTTCTCAAAACTGAATTTGACTCAGCAGAGATCACATGCCTCTTCTTCACAGCAAGCATGTTATAACATGAACAGAGTTGAGAAAAAGACCTTAATCCTAACTTCTACAAACCTTTGAATACAGAATCCACCTAATCAAACTAATATGAAAAGTTATTCTAAAAATCTACTTGCATGTTATACCAGCAAAAATTAATCTTTATGTAGAAAACTATGATTTAAATCAAGCCTTACTTACTCCACCCTGGGTTCAGCCCATGTAAAGGGGCATTCTGTTACACCAATAAAAGGGAAATTTTGGTTCCACCTCGCCTTGAAGTAGAAGCTGCCTTGACTATTAGTACATTTGTATATTTGCTTGTTTTATTTTATTTGAGCCCTTTATGAAGTGTTTGCTTAGCGCTACCACATCACCCATAGATCACCTTTCACTACTTGCTCTCTTGCCAGTGCCAACTAACAAAGAGGCTCTTTCTAAGGAGCAGGGACTTCCCTGTATTGTAAAGCCCTTATCACAGAGGCCATCATAAAAACAGACTTCATTTTGGGGAATTATGTGCTTTCAGGATTTGAGGTGCATAATAAAGCTGTAAGAAAAAGCTTGTGACCCCTTCACACTTTACCACTGATAGCCTCCAAAATGGAAAAATGCATAAAATGGGTAAAGAAAAGCAATGGCAAGTATAAAAAAACCATCTTGGATTGTGCCCGGTATTGTATCTTAGCTCCATTGAAGTGAATTAGGAGATGTTTATGGGAGAAAGCTGCTGTGTTTTTCTGACCCTTTATGAAACTTTTAAGGCAGAGACTACATACTAGCATTTAGTCACTCATGAGTTCCAGTAAAATAGCTTGATTATCACAATTCTCCCTCATTGTAGGAAGCATGGCAGTGAAGTAATGACAATTTCAATTTGTGGCAAGAATATGTACGTGACATGCACCACATTTATCATACATTTTTTTTTTTACGCTTTTTGCGCCGCACGGCGGCTTACTGGGGAGCAGCATGGCTTAAAATTCGACAATGTTTGCAAAATTGTGCTAAAAGTTTGGCACAAAGTTAGTCAACCCGTAGGTGGTGTAAGGTTAGACTAAAGTGTCTTACGGAGCCAGCCGCTGTGATAAATCTGCTGCATCTTTAGTAGTGGAAAATGTGACAAAGTATAAACTGCAAGTGGTGCTCATTCAATGGTCACACAATCAAGCTGGTGCACCCCTTATTTTGGGTTCTGCAGCAGGGAATATGTTGAGGCATGGTCACATTAGTCAATGGCGGACAGCATTGTTCGTGATGAAAGCAGGTTCTGCCTTGGTACTAATGATGGCCACAACATCAGTTCAAAGGAGGGCTGGAGAGCGCCTTCTGCCATCATGTATAGTGCGGAGACACACAGGACCAATAGCAGATGTCGTTGTGTGGTACGCCCTTAGCCACCATAGCCTTCTGCCATCATGTATAGTGCGGAGACACACAGGACCAATAGCAGATGTCGTGGTGTGGGGCGCCCTTAGCCACCATAGCCTTCTGCCATCATGTATAGTGCGGAGACACACAGGACCAATAGCAGGTGTGGGACGACCATAGTTACCATAACCGTTCTCATCTGTAGTCAAGTCAAACATTGACCAGCCTTAATGAGGTTGTTCATATTTCAGGTGGGTTTAGGCGTTGCCCCACTGCGTCATATCAAATAGTTACTTGACGATAGTATAGTGTAAATTTGCCTAGTTTTTGTGGTGGTCCTGGGATTTTTACTCTGACTTGTGTTCGTGTGTCAACGTGAAGTTATTATTTTACATAGTCTTACTTTTCTCATTTGAGCAGCATAATGATCTTTTCTTTATTTCTCACTCAGGCCTGGGCTGAATTTGTGCGCATCATTGATCCAGATATTATAACTGGCTACAATATTCAGAATTTTGACTTGCCGTACCTGATCAACAGAGCTCAGACCCAAAAGGTAACATTTCTTTATCAGCACTTAATTCCACAATATTTCAGAATGTCCAGATGTTGTGTTTTTTTTTTTTTTGTTTTTTTTTTGGGTCTGGTTAGGGCCCATTTACGTTGGCAGATTATAGGGCCACTTATCCAGGATCGAATGTTCCATAATTTTCCTGAGGAAAGGCTCATTTGTCAGGTGATCCGATCATCTGTCCTGCATATAAAATCAACGTTTGTGGATGATTGCATGTAAATGCCCCCAATCATTGCCTTGTGTGGGTGCTCATATAAATTGGCCCTTAGTTAAAGGCTCTGTGCACTTTCACATTTTGATCCAGTGTAACTAAAATAAAAATGAAGCAGGTTTGCAATTAGCCTTGAAGGACTTTAATAATAGTGACCTATCCCCTGCATGAGTATCTGATTGGTGGGGGTCCGACACTCGGGACCCCAGCCAATCAGCTTTTTTTTTCCTATCTGTGGTCTCTTCTCTGTTTTTCCTAGGCCGGGTGACGACCTGTTCATATATCACATGGCCTAGGAGCAGCTCAGCCCTAATTAAGTGAATGGGGCTGAGTGGTATACCAAGCACAGCTACTATACAATGTATGGCGCTGTGCTTGGTGAGAAGGAAGAAGGCCACGGGGCGTCAGTGCCTTCTCAAACAGCTGATTGGCAGGTGTGCCTAACCCCCACTGATCAGATACTGATAACCTATTTAGAGGATAGGTCATCAGTATAAAAATCTTTTAAAGGGACTCTGTCACTAGCAATTTACCAATTTTTTTTTTCATGAATCCATGTTTAACAGAGTACCTTTTTTCCGCCTGTCTTGTTCTTTTGATTGTGAGTCTTGTCATTTCTTCAAAAAATCTAATCTTATGATATGTAAATGACGCTGTAAGGAGCCCAGAGGGGCATTATTCTTTCTCCACGGTGCCCAGGAAGGCCCCTCTGAAGTGCTGTGCCCGGCTAAATTTGAAAAGTAATAACGCCTCAAAGTTTATTCTTAATCGCCTCCCAGAGGCGCGGCTAACTGCTCAACACCACCCCCCAGCGCCGCGCTCTGTGGCAAACACCGCGATCCTCCTCTCGCCGGCATCCCAAATCCCGCGCAGGCGCAGTGCCGTCAGTCATCTTATCATAGCGCAGGCAATCGCCGGTACTGCGCATGTGCAGGATTTGGGATGCCGGCGAGAGGAGGATTGTTTTTTTTTTTTTTTTGTTTTCGCAGTTTTGTTTTCGCAGAGCGCGGCGCTGGGGGCGGGAGGGGGGGTGTTGAGCACTTAGCCGCGCCTCTGGGAGGCGATTTAGATGAACTTGGAGGCGTTATTACTTTTCAAATTTAGCCGGGCACGGCACTTCAGAGGGGCGTTCCTGGGCACCGTGGAGAAAGAATAACGCCCCTCTGGGCTCCTTACAGCATCATTTACATATCATAAGATTTGATTTTTTGATGAAATGACAAGACTCACAATCAAAAGAACAAGACAGATGGAAAAAAGGTACTCTGTTAAACATGGATTCATGAAGAAAAAAAATTGGTAAATTGCTAGTGACAGATTCCCTTTAATAAAAAAAAAAATATATATATATATTATTTGGGGGTGAAAACGTGTTTGGGCGCCATTTTAAATTCGGCTCAGGTTTTTCCAATGGGAAGGTCATGTAATATATTCGTCTCGGCTAGAATTTACTCACACCCTGGAAATTTCAGTTTTGACCTATCTTTACCTGTTTAGGAGTTAAGTGAGGTCAAAGTTCCCTAAATTGCTTTTACGTATTCACGCGTATTCTGTGTGTCCTCCATTCTACCGGAAAAAGGAGGAGACTGGATTAAAGCTTCTTTAACAGCATGTTTTCTTCTATTTCCAGCAGGGAATCCATTTTTAAAGAGAAACGTGATCTGTTCCATAAACATTTGAAAATTGATTTTTATGATTTAATTTAACATGTTTATATTTTTTTTAGCTGGCAGATATAGTAAAGAAGGTTGTGATTTATAGTAAAGAAGGTTGTGATTGTAAGACTTGCTATTATTTGAATTTTTTGCTTCAATAATAGGAGGCTTTTTTTTGTTTTGTTAAGCAGGTGGTAAAATAATACTATTATATGCAGTCTGTTTAATTCAGGGATGCTCAACCTTTGACCCTCCAGCTGTTGCAAAACTACAACTACCAACATGCCTGGGCAACCTTATAGCTATTATGGCATACTGGGAGTTGTAGTTTTGCAACAGCTGGAGGGCCGCAGGTTGGGCATCCCTGGTTAAAGGGGTTGTCCAGATTCAGAGCTGAACCCGGACATACCCATAATCTCACTCAGGCAGCCCCCCTGATGTTAGCATCGGAGCATCTCATGCTCCAATTTTCTCCCTTGCCCTGCGCAGGGAAAGGGCTCTTTTATTTAGCATAACACACTGCCGGGCAGAGGCTTCCGCCCAGCAGTGTGCTAGGTGGCGTCACTGGCTCTTATGGGTTAGCTTTAGCGCTTCCCTAGCCATTTTACAGGCTAGGAAGCTCTAAAGCCCGCCCATCGATGCCTTTGTCCTGCGCGATGGGGAGCATCGGAGCATCAACTGCTCAAGTCGGGGGGCTGCCTGGGTAAAAATGGGGGTATATCAGCTGAGAACCAGGACAACCCCTTTAAATGAATCCTCCTGTTGCTTTCAATTGATTTTTTTGGGGGTCGGTAATGAAAGCGTCATATGTGTTTATGCAGTGGGCCAGACCTCAGTGCTTTCCTATTCAGTTAAAAAAATAGACAGGAAGTCAAACTAGACAAGATGTGTGTATTTTGGTATGCTTTTACTGTAAAACCCTATGTATCTGTTAAATACTGTTTAAAAAAAATATATATAAATAAAAAATAAAAAACTTAGAGGCCAAAAGAAGTATAATTGTTGGATCAGTTGGCACAAGGTTTGTTCATAGTCTGCTACCATGGATAAGCTTTGGTCTGCATGGGAGCTGTAGACACAAGATTATCTGCAAAATGTGCGTCTTAATTAGTTCTGAATGCATTGGGACAATAACTAAATGTTTGTGATGTGGGCAAATACTGATGGAATTTTTTCTCTCAATGAAGGTGCACAGTTTTCCTTTCCTCGGGAGAATGAGAAACATGAGGTCTGTGATCCGAGACTCTTCCTTCCAGTCCAAACAGATGGGGAGACGAGAGAACAAAGTCATCAATACCGAGGGCCGAGTTCAGTTTGACCTTCTTCAGGTATTTTTTGGGCCCCTTCAGTTACGATTGAAAGTATTAACCTGTCTGAAAAAGCATATGAAAAAATAAAATAGTGACTACTCATGGGTTACTACAGATAATAGTCCAAGATCATGGTGGCCGATTGCCTTTGCAGGACAACTCCTTTATCATATATTTGTGAGCTGTATTAATCTACACATAAAACTGCATGTACTATTTCTCAACATAGAAGTGCTCCGTGCCATGTTTGATCAGTTGTGATCTTTGTGTGACCATTTTTATTCTCCAACCCACTGCTGTCACTGATAGAATAATTGGTCAGTTTCCTTGTAATCTGGAATAGTAGCTTGCTAGGATTTCTGGACCATTTGGTGCCAGACTCTGGGACTCCATTTTACTGTTTTTAACCATTAATCTATATTATAAAAGTCTATGTGCTTTGGACACCAAATCTGGCACATAGGTACATCGGGTGTTTGGGAAGGTTTCCATAAAGGTCTCTGCTCTCTAGAACATACAGTTCTTGAGATATTCCCAAAAAATGCAAATATGGCACCATCACATGACCCGTAATAGCCAATAAAAGCTTGCAACTCCTTCACTCATATCCTGACATACGCAGTGTCACATGACTCTTATTAGCCAATAGAAGCACACAGCTCCTTCACTCATATTCTGGCATACACACGGTCACATGACCATTAGCAGCTGTTGAGGTCATTATTAAAAGGGTTGGGGGCTGTGGAGGTCACTGTTAAGGGGGCGAGGTCACTGTTATGGGGGACAGTTAAAAATAAAATGAACAATGTCTAACCTCTCGGGTGTATAGGGCTACTAGTGATTTTCCTGTGGGAAATAAACAAGGGCATGGATTGGCCTCCTGGACAGCCTCGGAACAAATCCAATAAACACATAGAACAACACTTCATATTCGGGCAGCACTGGGTAGTTTTTGCATAAAAATCAATATTTGGTGCATATTTTAAATTTTAATTTCAGGTTCTTCTGAGAGATTACAAGCTGCGGTCCTACACCTTGAATGCTGTCAGTTTTCACTTTTTACAAGAACAGAAGGAGGATGTGCAGCATTCCATCATTACTGACCTGCAGGTACCTCTTCATTGTCATGTTATGGGTCCCAGAAACCTGCAGAATAGGCACATAATGTGATTATTTCTTATATATACATTTAACTCAATAATAAAACCTTATGCAGTCTTCTCCTGATCTCCCCCTAGTGGTGACTGCAGGCACCCTGATTTTATCACTAGGATGTACCGTCACTTTATAATTAGAAAGGTCTCTCTTTAGGTATCTCCTCCAATCCAGAGATTGAAAAAGGGTCTCAGTGCTGATTTAGGATTGCATTCCATTGACTGTCTTTCCTGCACAACAGTGCTACCAGCTACCCAGTGTGCAGGGAGCTGAGGCGCCCTTCCAGCCAGGTGAATAAGGCCGCCCTTCCAGCCAGGTGAATAAGGCCGCCCTTCCAGCCAGGTGAATAAGGCCGCCCTTCCAGCCAGGTGAATAAGGCCGCCCTTCCAGCCAGGTGAATAAGGCCGCCCTTCCAGCCAGGTGAATAAGGCCGCCCTTCCAGCCAGGTGAATAAGGCCGCCCTTCCAGCCAGGTGAATAAGGCCGCCCTTCCAGCCAGGTGAATAAGGCCGCCCTTCCAGCCAGGTGAATAAGGCCGCCCTTCCAGCCAGGTGAATAAGGCTGCCCTTCCAGCCAGGTGAATAAGGCCGCCCTTCCAGCCAGGTGAATAAGGCCGCCCTTCCAGCCAGGTGAATAAGGCCGCCCTTCCAGCCAGGTGAATAAGGCCGCCCTTCCAGCCAGGTGAATAAGGCCGCCCTTCCAGCCAGGTGAATAAGGCCGCCCTTCCAGCCAGGTGAATAAGGCCGCCCTTCCAGCCAGGTGAATAAGGCCGCCCTTCCAGCCAGGTGAATAAGGCCGCCCTTCCAGCCAGGTGAATAAGGCCATGCTGCCGTTCCCAGGCGTAAAGTGCAGGGAAAGCTTTGAAAGGGATGCAGTGCTAAATCATCCCTCACTGTGTCCTCTTCATTCTCAGCATTGATTAAAGAGGACATTTCACTACTCTACAAACTAAAAACTAACTATACCTGTGGGCAGAGCGGCGCCCAGGGGTCCCCCTGCACTTACTAGTATGCCTGGGCGCCGCTCCGTTCGCCCAGTATAGGCTCCGGTGTCTGCGCTCCCTCTGACTGATTTCTTGTAGGAGGCGTGTCCCTTGCTGCAGTGCTGGCCAATCGCAGCGCACAGCTTATAGCCTGGCTATGAGCTGTGCGCTGCGATTGGCCAGCAGTGCAGCAAGGGACACGCCTCCTACAAGAAATCAGTCAGAGGGAGCGCAGACACCGGAGCCTATACTGGGCGAACGGAGCAGCGCCCAGGCATACTAGTAAGTGCAGGGGGGCCTCTGGGCGCCACTCTGCCCACAGGTATAGTTAGTTTTTAGTTTGTAGAGTAGTGAAAGGTCCTCTTTAAGGTCCCAGGGGGTGATTGCATATGCTAGAGAAATGGTGCTATTTTTAAGTCTGGAATACCACTTTGAATTGGTTCTCTGTGGGGGAGACGTTCATAACCTATAGTCAGGATAGGTCCTCAATATCAGATTGTTGGGGGTCCGACATCTGGCATTCCCACTGAGCAGCAGTGCCGGAAACAAACAGTGTACGGACTGGCGCAGAAGGCTCCTTACACTGTGTAGTTTCTGGCATGTTGAAGATCTCTTGACTGTGAGCTAAGATGTAGTGTCCCGAGAGTGCATGGTGTCAGACCTCCACTGATCTGATATTGACGACGTAGGTCATCACGATACCCAAATTTTGATTTGAGTTCAATACCTTAAAAAAGTATTGCGATACTGTATACCAGGTGAAAAAAAAAAAGCTGCGTGCATTCCTCATTTTATCTAATGTCTGGCCCATAAAACTTTTTTTTCTGTTAAGGCATTCACTGCATAGGAGATTTTTATATTTTATTGTTTATATATTTTATATGTAAAATTGGGAAAAGTGGGCGATTGCACAGCTGGACCTCTGAACTCAACTGCCACTGCACCACCAATGAAGAGGGCGGAGGGGACCCTGTGGCCACTGCGCCTCCAATGACTTTAATACTGGGGTGGTGTGGGTGGGGGGCACTGCGCCACCAATGTTTTTAATTGGGTGGGGGGAGGGGCGGTGCCGTACAGTACAGATACAGGAGGCAGGTTCCGACACCCAACCTCAACCCCAAATGACAGGGAGCTGCGATCAGTGACAGTTAACCCCTCAGGTGTGGCACAGCCCCCCTCCTCCGCCCCTCTTTTCACTCATTTGTGGCAGCAGCAGTACTGTGGGGAGGGATGGACTGCTTACTTCTCCCCTGTGCTGCTGAGGGAACATGGCACATGCTAAGAGTAGCCCGTGCCATGTTCTGTTATACTAGTATCGGTAAAAGGCAAATCCCGGTATCAAATCGATACCCAATCGATACTTTTGTGCTGGTATCGATAATTCGATACCCGGTGCAACCCTAATCTGTAGCCCCGAGAGCCCCTTTAATTCTATGGGCACATAAAGCTTAGCAGATAAGCATAATTGTAGGTTTTATTAACCAGTATTTCATGTGCTGATAATCACACTGTTTAACTCCTACCCCCCAAGTTTCTGTCTCCATAACCATCACATATCTTTTTTTTTAAAACCAATTTGCATAAACTTTGCTTCTTGATTTTGACAGAATGGGAACGAGCAGACCCGCCGTCGACTTGCTGTGTATTGCTTGAAGGATGCCTATTTGCCGCTGCGCCTTTTGGAGAAGCTCATGTGTGTTATTAATTACATGGAGATGGCTCGTGTGACCGGCGTGCCTCTTAACTACTTGTTATTACGTGGGCAGCAAATTAAGGTTGTGTCGCAGCTTCTAAGACAGGTAACTACAGGACGCAGGTCATTAGTTCTGTACTGGCAGGAGGTGATGAATGCACCAGGCATACCACGGTTTAGCAGTTTTGGTACTATAGCGTCTTCAAGGAAGTATTGTCATGTGAGACATTCATGGCATATCCAGAAGAGAGATTCACACATGGCAGATTCATTGCAGAAATGTATCTGCTTGGAAAATCTGCTCTGCGCATGTGAATGCGATGTTTTCTGCACGTTCCATTCCAATGAACGGGACACTTGCAAACATTTTTACAACAAATCTGCCACATGTGAACTTAATGTCTGATATGCTGAGAACTCTGAGAGAAGTAGAGACGGTAAAGAATAAGCTGTGGTTCTCTTCACTTTAGTTAAAAAGCTGTCCCCATCTCTGCAATAAACTGGTAGCTAATATCACTATAAGAATTTTGCTAAGTACTTTTATTTTTTGACTAGTGTACCGTTTTTCAGATTGTAGTTTACTGTGTAGCCAAGGTCCTCCTAGAGTTAGGGGTCAGCAACCTCTGACACTCCAGCTTTTCTAAAACTACAGTTCCTAGAATGCTCCATTAACTTCTATGGGAGTTAAAAGAGCAGCTGAGCAAGTGTGCATGCTGGGAGTTGTAGTTTCACCTAGCCACCTCTTCAAGTCATTGGTATTGCTCCTAGGCCAGCACAGTAGTCCTGGAGCCATATGTTACTATAGCACATGGCACCCTCTTTGAATCACAGTGCCACTTGATTTGTGAGATTGATACTATATATACACAGCCCAGATTTTGCGAATGTGGGATAGTGAAAAGACAGGAAAGTTTTTTTATTTTATTTTTTATTGATCTTGATGTGTAGCCCTTTGAGCTGGGTTGGCCCTTTGCCAACAAAGCTGTTTATAGCCTTTAACTCCTTGAGGACCCAGGACGAGAATGCTCTTCCTAAATGGCTGGTACTTTGTGCACCAGGACGAGTATTCTCACCCTGCGATCCTTCCTATCCCCCATGCGCGGTGCCACGATCAGCGGCACGAATCCGGCTGTTGCTGACAGCCTGATCTCTGCTGCATCCACCAGCATCGTGATAACGCAGATGCTGGTGGATTAAACCCTCATGTGCATATGGGAGGTTTGCGCTCCCTCTCCTGCGGGGTTGCCTGCCAGCTACGGAAGCCTAGGAGATCCAAAATGAGGGTTGGGTCTCCTAGGCAACGGTCAGTCTTACTGTGTTAGGGTCCATTCACACGTCCGTATGTGTTTTGTGCATCTGCAAAATACTTGCACATAGCTGGCATTTTTATAGAAAATACCCTTTCTATGACAAGAATAGGACATGTTCTGCAAAAAAATTGAAATGAAGTGCGGATCCGCTAATGCAGATGCGGACAGCACATTCTGGCCCCATTGAAAATGAATGAGTCCGCATCTGTTCTGCAAAAGGGTCCATTAACATGTCCGTAGTGCATTTCGGGTCCGCAATACTCTCGGGCCGGCACCCCCATAGAACTGTCTGTTGTCCGCAATTGCGGAACATGTGGAAGATCGGGGGCGCACTCCAGAAATGCGGATGCAGAGAGCACATAGTGTGCAATTTGCAGAACGGATGCGGACCCATTATGCGGATGTGTGAATGGAGCTTAAGATGCTGACAGTCCAATTCAGTACAATACAGAATGTATTGTACTGAATTGAAACGGGGATCAAACCCTGAAAAGTTTCAAGTTAAAAAAAAAAAAAAAAAAAAACCTTCCCTTTCCCAAAATAAAGTAAAAAAAAAAAATGGAGAAAAAAAATTATGTATCGCCATGTCTGAATTGACCGAAAATATCACATGATCTAACCTCTCAGATGAACACTGTCAAAAAAATAATAATTTTTTGTCACCTTACATCACTAAAAGTGCAACACCAAGCGATCAAAAAGGCGTATGCCCCCCAAAATAGTACCAATCTAACAGTCACCTCATCCCGCAAAAAATGCGCCCCTACCTAAGACAATCGCCCAAACAATAAAAAAAACTGGCTCTCAGACTATGAAGACACTAAGACATGTTTTTTTTTGTTTCAAAAATAAAGTAGACATACTGTATTAGGTTTTGCCACGTCCGTTACAGCCTGCTCTATAAAAATACCACATTACCTAACCCCTCAGATGAACACCGTTAAAAAATAAACTGTAAAAAAGGCAATTTTTTTGTCACCTTATATTACAAAAATTGTAATAGAAAGCGATCAAAAAGTTTTACGCACCCCAAAATCCTACCACTCAAATCGTCATCTCAACCCGCAAATAATGAGACCCTACATAAGACAGTCACCCAAAAAATAAATAAAACTATGGCTTTCAGAATATGGAGACATAAAAAAACAACAACTTGTTTTTCAAAAAATGCTTTATTATGTTAAACGAAAACAAACAAGTCATATTTGGTATTGTCGCGTCCGTGACAACCTGCTCTATATGATCTAACTTGTCAGATGAACATTGTAAATCAAAAAAATTAAAACTGTGTGAAAAAAGCTATTTTTTGGTTCTCTTGCCTCACAAAAAGTGTAATATAGAGGAACCAAAATTCATATGTACTCTAAAATAGTACCAACAAAACTGCCACCTTATCCCGTAGTTTCCAAAATTGGGTCTTTTTTTGGGGGAGTTTCTACTCTAGGGGTGCATCAGGGGGTCTTCAAATGTGACATGGCAGCTTAAAATTATCCCAATGAAATCTGCTTTCCAAAAACCATATGGAGTTCCTTTCCTTCTGTGCAATGCCGTGTGCTCGTACAGCAGTTGACGGCCACATATGGGGTGTTTCTGTAAACTACATACCCATATATCAATATAAATATTGAGTTTTGTTTGGCTGTTAACCCTTGCTTTGTTAGTGGTAAAAAATGTATTAAAATGAAAATTCTGCCATTGAATTCTTGTGGAACACCCTAAAGGGTTGACAAAGTTTGTAACATCAGTTTTGAATACCTTGAGGGGTGTAGTTTCTAAAATGGGGTCATTTATGGGTGGTTTCTATTATGTAAGCCTCACAAAGTGACTTCAGACCTGGTCCTTTTAAAAAGTGGGTTTTGGAAATTTTCTGAAAAGTTTCAAGATTTGCTTATAAACTTGTAAGCCTTCTAATGTCCCCCAAAAATATAATTTCATTCACAAAATGATCCAAACATGAAGTAGACATATGGGAACTGTAACGTAATAACTATTTTTGGAGGTATTACTATCTATTATAAAAGTAGAGAAATATAATTTTTTTTTTAAATTAAATAAAAATGAAATTTTTTTTGATTCAATTTTACCAGTATCATGAAGTACAATATGTGGCGAGAAAACAGTCTCAGAATGCCCTGGATAAGTAAAAGCGTTTTAAAGTTGTTACCACATAAAGTGACACATGTCAGATTTACTAAAAATGGCCTCGTCCTTAAGGTGAAAAATGGCTAGGTCCTTAAGGGGTTAATTGTAGATTTGAAATGTTCTGTTTTCTGTATCTCCTATAAACTACAATGGAGAAGGCTGTAGGTATATTTCTGGAGTCAAGCAGTGGACCCCATTCCCCCTTTAGGTAGCAGACCTACTGTTGGTATCAACTCGTTTTCCCAGATATAAATACCTGTTAAGTGTTATTGGGGGGTGGGAGTTTGACTTCAGGTTTCTTTAGCGTTTTTGTAAGCAGGGGCATATAGCTGATAACCACTCTTTAACTTTCTTGCATGACTGTTTTTTCCATAAATCCATTTTAGAAAAAAACCAAAACCATTTTTCCATAAATATTATCATCTTAGAAATAGATACATATAATGATTAACCACAAATATTATTCAGATACTGTAGAGATTATCAGAATGTCTGTTACCGAGATCAATGAGTTACTTGACAGTCTTACTTATTAAAGGGGTATTCCAGTCATGACATATTTTACTAGAATATATAACCGACCTTACCATCTGACTACAGCAGGAGATGAGTGGGCTGGTCTTGTGAGGAGCAGTGACTCATGTAGAGAAGTTGTTTTGATGTTTCATGCTCTAAAAGGACCCTTTACACTGGCCAATAAAGCTAAAGATACTGGTGATTATTGGGCAGTGTAAATGTACCGACAATCACCCGATAAACAGGTGGAACTCTCATTCATCGGGTAATCCGATAGTTTGTGCATACACAAACATTTGTTGTTTGCCGGCAACAAATCATTCTGTGTAATCTACTGCCGGGAAACGAGTCAGTATGGCGACGAGCGATGGCATTAGCGATCACTACTCCCCAAACTCTGGAGGAGATCGCTGCCTGTACCGGTCTCCACCACCAGCGAGCAGCAGATTGTTGAGAAGGAACGCTGCTGCTCGTCATCCCACGTCAAGGGACCTTTCCTTAAAGAGGACCTTTCACCGATTATGACACTGTGAACTAAGAATACAGACATGGAGAGCGGCGCCCGGGGATCTCACTGCACTTACTATTATCCCTGGGCGCCGCTCCGTTCTCCCGCTATGCCCACCGGAATCTCCGGCCACTAAGTTATAGTAGGCGGAGATTTTAGTCACTAAGTTATGGTAGGCGGAGTCTGCCCTTGTTCTGCTGTCGAGCTGGCCAATCGCAGCGCAGAGCTCACAGCCTGGGAGGTTATTTTCTCCCAGGCTGTGAGCTCTGCAATTCGTTTGGCCAGCGCTACAGAAGAACAAGGGCAGACTCCGCCTACTATAACTTAGTGACCGGAGATACCGGAGGGCATAGCAGGAGAACGGAGCTGCGCCCAGTGATAATAAGTGCAGTGAGATCCCCGGGCGCCGCTCTCCATGTCTGTATTCTTAGTTCACAGTGTCATAATCGGTGAAAGGTCCTCTTTAACTACCCCTCCACAGATATAATAAAATATTTTTTCGGATTTGGTATGTTTTGTATAGCATTTGTATATTTAAAACTGTTTTGGTTATTCTTACTCTACAGGCTATGAAGCAAAATCTGGTAATGCCAGTGGTGAAATCAGAGGGAGGCGAGGACTACACTGGTGCCACCGTTATTGAACCCGTCAAAGGGTGAGTAAACATTTTGTAAATTTATTCACCAAAGCATCTTCGCTTTCAACTACTGAACGTCCTATAGGGGTTGTTCTGGCATACTCTCCTGGTCTGACATGCGTCAAGGAGATAAGCTACTGGATGGTAGTGGCAGCCATACGATGTTAAGTATCATGCATAGGCCCTGTTTGGGCGTTCCACAGTTGGAAAAATATGACTGCTCTTCTCCAAACATAGCACTAGACGTGTCCACGGGTTGTTTGTGGTATTGGAGCTCAGCCTCCTTTACTTCAGTGTAGCTAAGCTGCAGTACCAGTGGTGCTGTTTCTTGAAGAAGACTGCCATGTTTTTCTAAATCTGGACAATCCCTTTAAAGGGAACCTGTCACCTAAAAAACGCATATAAAACCGCCAGCAGTACCTTTTAGTAGCCCCCAGTCTGTTAATAATCATATGCTTGATCAGTTAGTCTGATGCTCCGTAGGTTTAAAAAACAATGTTTTAAGCGCCATCAGGGCTATCTTGCTGGTCAGCTTGAAGTCAAGGGGGCAGCGGCTTCCTTGCTTCAAGTCAAGGTAAGCACGCCCCCTAACCGTCCCCTCTCATGTTGGATAGACACCCTGCAGCGCGGCCAGGATCGCATAAATCTCGCGCATGTGCGGTGCGCTCCTTGGTAAGGTGCGATCTAGTCTATGGCTGGATTGACACTCAGCCTGCAGCGCGGCCGGGATCGCATAAGTCTCGTGCATGCGCAGTGCTCCGCTGGAACCCGGCTAACAGCGACAGCCGTAGACTAGATCGCACCTTACCAAGGAGCGCACCGCACATGTGCGAGATTTATGCGATCCTGGCCGCGCTGCAGGCTTTCACTCCAACAAGAGAGCGGACGGTTAGGGGGCGTGCTTACCTTGACTTGAAGCAAGGAAGCCGCTGCCCCCTTGACTTCAAGCTGACCGGCAAGATAGCGCTGATGGCGCTTAAAACATTGTTTTTTGAACCTACAGAGCATCCGACTAACGGTTGCCGATCAAGCATATGATTATTAACAGACTGGGGGCTACTATAAGGTACTGCTGGCGGTTTTATATGCGTTTTTTAGGTGACGGGTTCCCTTTAATGACTCGTGCACAATACTCTCTGGGAGTCAGACAGATGCTTTGATAACTGTAAACAGCATACAATTGCATCTCTTGTGGTTTTGCAGATATCGCATCAGGAGAGTATTTCCTGTCATTTCCTTTTAGTCTGAACTTGTGCGAGTTTTTGGAAGTGGAGTCATGATCTAATTTGTAATACGAGCGTTCTCAGATATTTACTGTCCTGTGTAATGTATTGACCTGTTGCATTTTGTTGCAGGTATTATGATGTGCCTATTGCCACTCTAGATTTTTCATCGCTGTATCCATCTATAATGATGGCTCACAATCTCTGCTATACCACTCTGCTACAGTCTGGAGCCGTCGATAAACACGGGTGACTATTTTTTTTATTTTATTTTTTTACATACATAATAAACTGTTAAATATTGAAACTAGAGTAACTTAAGCAGTGTTGTATTTTTGACATAAAGGAGAATGAAAAAAGGAGACAGAGGATGAAAAGAAAAAAAAAAGTTTGCAGGAGGAAATTTTTTTGTCATTTTCCAGTCAGTTACAGTGGATATAAAAAGTCTACACATCCTGTCAGGTTTCTGTGCTGTAAAAAAATGAGACCAAGATAAATCATTTCAGAACTTTTTCCACCTTTTAATGTGACCTATAAACTGTACAACTCAATTGAAAATCAAACTGAAATCTTTTAGGTGGAGGGAAGAAAACAAAAGTTGCATAAGTGTGCACACCCTCTTATAACTGGGGATGTAGCTGTGTTCAGAATTAAGCAATCAAACATTCAAAATCATGTAAAATAGCATACACCTGCCATCATTTAAAGTGCCACTGATTAACCCCAAATAAAGTTCAGCTGCTCTAGTTGGTCTTTCCTGAAATTGTCTTAGTCCAGGCATGCTCAATATTCCCGCTCCCCTCACATTCCTCCCTCCTTCCAAGCCACCGCAAGAGCCTGTTGCCACTGCTGCTGCCTCTTCTCCCTGCGGCTTGACGCTCTAGATCTGGACTTCTGGACGGCCCTCCTGCCACTGTTGCTGCTGCGGCACTGCTGCCGTTACCTTCCTCGCTCCCTGAGGTCTCCGGGTCTGGTAGGACTGTTAACCCCTTCCTAGTACCAGCGGCCCCTAGCCTGGACAGCCCCTTCTTCCTGCCTATTTTTCTCATCACCAACATGTCTGACCCCTCAGGGGCCCCTAGACCATGGTACCGGTACCATGCCTGCACCGCCTGTGAAGCACCCTTTACACGGGGGCAATCTGACCCGCTTTGCTCTGCATGCCAGGGCCCAATACAGGGTCCGCCACTTGCTGTACCGCCCCCTGTTTCCTCTGATTCACCTGACTGGGCAAGATCCCTGTCCCAGGCCGTGGAAAGCCTTACTCATGTTGTGGGCTGCCTTGTAGACACACAGCCTGCCACGCGGCCTGCTACACCCCCGTCGTACCCTCCAGGTCTGCTGCTTCTGCCGACTTGTCAGGGTCCCTCACTCCCAGGGCCCGACACCTCCAGAAGCGATCCAGGGCGGAGTGCGCATCTTCCACGGATGCGTCCCCATCTCCTCCGCGTGTGCGGACTCAGTCGGGTCACTACTCCTCACAGGACATGCCCTCTGAGGGAGAATTGATGGATTCAAATTGGGACATGGACTCAGCATTACCGTCCAAGCTAGCCTCTGCTGTGGTTCATCTCATCACTAATATTCGCGACACCTTTTAAGATTCACGACGACCCTCCCAGCACTGACAAGGCCGGTGTGTCCTTTTTCCGCCCCAAACAGGCGTCCACGATTTTCCCTCTCCACGCCGACTTCTCTTCGGTGGTCTCTAAGGCTTGGGCTTGCCCTGATACCCCCCCCCCCCCCAAGAAGTTGGATATCTGTTTTCCCTTCCCATCGGATTGCATCTCCACTTGGGCGTCTCCACCTAAGGTCGACCCTCCCGTGGCCCGCCTGTCTAAGAGCACGGCCATTCCTGTAGCCGATGGCTCCTCTCTTCAGTCCACTGAAGACCGTCGCATGGAATCCCTTACCAAAGCCATATTTGCTGCCTCCGGATCAGCCCTCAGACCAGTCTTTGCTTCTGCCTGGGCCGGGAAGGCTGTCTCGGAATGGGCTTCCCAACTTGACCAGGAACTTGATTCGGACGTCTCTCTTCAGGACCTCCGTTCTTTAGCCCAGCTCATTGTTCAGGCAGGGAAATTCATTTGTGAGGCCTCCCTTGATGCGGGTGCCCTCATAGCCCGTTCCTCTGCTCTGACTATCTCAGTCAGGAAAGAACTTTGGCAGAAAGTTTGGACGGCGGATGCTGCTTCCAAACGGTCTCTTGCTGGACTCCCCTTAGCGGGTTCCCGTTTATTCTGGACCAGCTTGCTCGAGATCATTTCTGAATCCACGGGTGGAAAGAGAACCCATCTTCCCCAGCCCAGGACCAAGGGCGCCACTCGAGGCCATCCTGGGTTCTCTCATTTTCGGTCCTCCTGCAGGTCCTCAGGCCATTGGCCAGCGACTGGTCTCTCCTCTAGTTCCTCCCAGGATAGGCGTAAGATGCCTTTTTTTTCTGACTCGGCCCTCTTGGTGCAAGTCCCAATCTGCTCGCCCCTCCACGGCCAAGTAGACCTCCGCCTGAAGGTGCATCCCCACCCACCCGGGTGGGGGGCCGCCTCCTCCTTTTCAGGAACATCTGGCAGGCACACGTCTCCGAGCCTGGGCACTCGAGATTGTGTCATCCGGATACAAAATAGAGTTTGCGTCCCTCCCTCCGGATAGTTTCTTTCGGTCCTGTTCTCCACGGGGCCCCGAGTGTGCGGCCGCCTTCTCCGAAGCCATTCGCTCCCTTCTGGACAAGGGAGTTATTACTCCGGTTCCTCCAAAGGACAGATTCAAGGGGTTCTACTCGAACCTCTTTGTGGTTCCCAAAAAGGAAGGATCGGTGAGACCGATCTTGGACCTCAAACGGTTAAACCGTTTTCTCAGTCTTCGCCGGTTCAGGATGGAGTCCCTCCGATCTGTGGTAGCTTCTCTGGAGAAGGGGGGGGTTTGTTGTCAATTGACATCCAGGATGCTTACCTCCACGTCCCGATCGCTCGGTGTCACCAGCGTTTCCTCCGCTTTGCGGTGGGGAACGACCACTATCAATTTGTCGCCCTCCCACTTCGGCCTGGCGACGGCTCCTCGGGTGTTCACCAAGATCCTAGCCCCTGTCCTGGGCTTGCTCCGCTCCAGGGGTGTTTTTCTGCTTCCTTACTTGGATGACCTCCTCATCAAGGCACCCTCCTTTTCCCAGACGTCCGCCAGCGTGGACCTCGCGCTGCAGACCCTGGAGCGGTTCGGTTGGATTATCAACCTTCCAAAGCCTTCCCTTACCCCCTCCAGACAACTCGTCTTCCTGGGGATGCTGCTGGATACGGAAGCGGTGGAGGTTCGTCTCCCACCAGAAAAGCGTCTGACCCTTCACCGTTCGGTTCGGACCCTTCTTCTCCACCGATCTCCGTCCTTCCGGTCCAGCATGAGGTTATTGGGACAGATGGTGTCCTGCTTCGAAGCGATTCCGTTTGCGCAATTTCACTCCCGCATCCTCCAGACGGCGATCCTGTCTGCCTGGGACAAGTCCCCGGAGAGTCTGGACCGGCCCTTCGTTCTACCTCCCCATGTTTGAACCTCCCTCCCTCTGGTGGTTACGGGTGCCTCTCCAGGGAAAATCCTTTCTGCCGATGACCTGGTTGGTGGTCACCACCGACGCCAGTCTGCAGTGTTGGGGAGGGGTTTTTCCTCCCCGGTTCGTCCAGGGCACTTGGTCTCCATCGGAGTCCAAGTTGCCGATAAACATCTTGGAGTTGAGGGCGATTCTCCTATCGCTCCGGCACTGACCTCCCCTCCTTCGGGGCCATCCCGTCCGTGTCCAATCGGACAACGCCACGGCCGTAGCGTACGTAAATCACCAGGGGGGCACTCGCAGTGCAGCGGCTATGCGGGAAGTGTCCCACATTCTCCTCTGGGTGGAAGCTCATGTTCCGGCCCTGTCAGCGATTTACATCCCAGGGGTGGAGAAGTGGGCGGCGGACTTCCTCAGCCGGACCACAATCGACCCGGGCGAGTGGTCTCTACACCCCGACGTGTTCGAGTCCATTTGCCTCCGTTGGGGTCGTCCGGATGTGGATCTCATGGCCTCCAGGTTCAACCACAAGCTCCCCACCCTCCTGTCCAGGGCCATGGACCCGAGGGTGTACGGCGCCGATGCCCTCGTTCTTCCGTGGACGGAATTTCCCCTCCTGTATGTGTTTCTGCCCCTCCCCCTTCTGCCTTGGGTTCTCCGGAAGATTGCGACAGAAGGCGTTCCTACGATCCTGGTAGCTCCAGATTGGCCTCGCCGGCCTTGTTACGCCAACCTGATGCTGCTCCTGGGAGACGCGCCTTGGCCACTGCCTCTAAGAGAAGACCTTCTCTCTCAAGGATCGATCTTCCACCAGCATTTAAGGTTGCTACATTTAACGGTGTGGCTGTTGAGACCGCAGTTTTGACGCGACAGGGTTTTTTGGCGGATGTGGTTCACACCATGATCCGCGCACGGAAGTCGGCCTCGTCCAGGATTTATTACCGGACTTGGCGGTCTTACCTAGGATTCTGTGAGAATCTGGATAGTCATCCTCTTCATTTTTCCCTCCCCACGATCCTGTCCTTTTTACAGTCGGGCCTGGATCTGGGTCTGGGCCTCAGTTCCTTAAAGGGTCATGTCTCGGTGCTTTCCATGCTCTTCCAGAGTCCTTTGGCCCCTCTCGGGTCTTTCAAAACCTTCATCCAGGGAGTTGCTCACTCTGTTCCTCCGTATCGCTCTCCCATTCCGCCCTGGGACCTTAATGTGGTGCTCTCGGCGCTCCAAGCTTCCCCTCTTATGAAAGGTTTCCATTTGCCTTTTGTCCTGCAAGGTCATGTTCCTTGTGGCCATCACGTCTCTCTGACGGGTGTCCGAAATGGCGGCGCTTTCTGGTCTTCCACCAAGATAAGGCTGCTCTCCGCCAGGTCCCTTCCTTCCTCCCTTCCCTTTGTCCGTCTCCTTCTCATCCTCGAGAACGGGAGCTGCAACGCCTGGATGTCATTAGGGCCCTGAAGATTTACCTGGAGATCACCAGCCCCAGGTTTCCTGTGTCCCCCAAGGAAGAGCGAGAAAGAGATTTTACTGGTAAGTTATACAAAAATCTCTATTTTTTTTTCCAATAAATTAGCGGTGTAAGTGAATATAAAAACCTTTGTATTATTACAGAAAAATGACTCCTCTCCTCATCCCTTTGCCTCCTACACTGATGACTCGCTCTTAATTCACTGTGTAAAGCTCTTAGAAGAGTCACCAATACACTGCTACCTCTGTCCCACTCCAGTGCTGGATTCATAGCTATACTACTCAGTCCTCCATGCTGTGTGGGAACACACAAGCTCAGGGGGAACTAGCAATTCGAGATGGAGTTTGCAGAGGGGAAATTGTTACGCTTTATGGTCATTAGCCACAGACACGCTCCCTAGTATCACTGTTTATGGTTTGTGTGTTCTTTTGTCAGGCTCAACCCTGAGGATTTTATCAAGACCCCTACTGGAGATTGTTTTGTCAAATCCAGTGTAAGGAAAGGGTTGCTTCCTGAGATTTTGGAAAATCTTTTAACTGCCCGAAAACGGTGAGTAAACTTTTTGTTGTCTCCATTAACAATTTTTTATGTTTAAATTCCATTTTGCTGTGTATTTCCTTAGTGTAATTTTTAGCTCAGTAAGACAGGGCCCATCCTTGTCTTATCCTTGCTGAAGCACCATTTGTACCTGTGATCTATGGGTGGGTCAGACCACTGTCTGTCCTCTTTTCCCCCACTTTCTCTGTTTTTATAGGATGCGTCCCGGTGGCTATCTTTGCTGACTGCTTTACCGGTTGTCGTATAGTTATGTTTCCTTCTCTCTAGGGCATCTTTTGGACATCTCAGTCTTCTGTGTCCCCCAGTGACCCAAATGAGAAAATAGGATTTTCTCGCCCATTTTCCTTGGGGGACACAGACCTTGGGTATAGCTCAGCTCCCTAGGAGGCGTGACACTAAGTAAAACTGTTAAGCCCCTCCTCCATCAGCTATACCCTCAGCCTGGAGATAGAGGCTACCAGTTTTAGCTTAGTGTCCAAGGAGGCAAGACACCCCCTGCTACTGCAGGGCTGTTTTCTCCTTGTTTTAATTTTTTCTCTAATTTTGTTATTTTATTTTTGTTTTTTCCTAGGGATACCAGAGACGCATTGGACCTCTCTGTTCTCCCGGGGTTGAGCTGCACCAGTGCCAACGTATTTGCGCTGCTGCCTCCCCCACTGAAGCAATAGGAGGATCTGGGCAGCACCGGCTCCCCTACATCCCGCCAGCTAGGGGGTCGCCCGCACGCCAAGCCCCTCTTCCAGCTTCCTGCCACTGCGGTGCCAGGGGCTGAAGGGGCGACCCTGCTGGAAGGAAATGAGGGTGAAGACAGGTAAGATGGCTTTTCCAGCCCATTCCCTGTCCCTGTTGCACTGGGTTCGGGGGGGGGGCACCCGTGGTCGGCCGTTTCCTGCGCTTCTCAGAGCGCTCTGTGGGATCTCCCCATCTGCCTGCTTTTCATGTACCTCCCGATCTTACACATCCCGCCGCCGCCCGCTGCTTAAAAGATAGCCCCTGCTTCTTACTACCTCCCCGCCGCCGCCCGCTCCGTACCGTGATCGAGGGGGCGGGGCTTAGGCCCGGCATCGGCGGTTCGGTTCGGCGGGACGGGGGTCAGGTGACCACCTTACCTTCCGACGTCCGGTTATACCGCCGCGCTTTTGGGGCCTGCGGGCCCTTCTTTGACAACATATGCCTGGGAATCTCGGGCAGCACGGGGTGCGGGTGTTTTTTCGCGCGCGCGCGCGCGCGTCATGGGGGCGGAGTTTCGTTATGAAACATTCAAGCGTGGAGGGGGCGGAGCTTGTTCCCGCGTCTCTGCTCAAGCTTGCCGCGCTTCCTCACTCCGGACTGAAGTGGAGACACGTGGGAGACACCGGTGCATCGCTGGGGACGCACGCTGGTTTTCTGGCTGCCTCGCGGCTGCTGATCTGGACCTTCGCTCCTAGGGATCTGACCTGACGTTCTTCTGAGGCACTGGTAGGGCTGTTAACCCTCTCCTAACCCCACTGGTCATAGCCGCTGCAATCCCTTGTCCCTGTATCAAGGTACGACCACTTGTCAGCATGTCTGATCCCACGGGTGCCCCCAAACCCTGGTACCACGCCTGTACCGCCTGCAAGGCACTTTTTCCAAGTGGGCAATCTGAGCCGCATTGCCTTGCATGTCAGGCCCCGGTGCAGGGCCCGCTTTCTGCTGTGCCCCCTGTTGTTTCTGAACCCCCTGACTGGGCTAGGTCTCTGTCTCTGGCGGTGGAGAGCCTTACACACGTGGTGGGCCGTCTCGTGGATAGACCGCCTCTCCCGCAGACTGCCGAAATCCCTGTCGCACCTGCTGGGAATGCCGTTTCTGCCGCCCCCACTGATTCCCTGCCTCCCAGTGAATCTTCCAGGGCCCGGCGTACTCAGAAACGTTCAAGGGTTGAGCGCACATCTTCTCCTGATGTTTCGCTCTCTCCGCCATGCGTGCGAGCTCAGTCAAGCCTATCCTCTCAAAGGGATACGCCTTCTGAGGGAGAACTGGCGGATTCGGATGTGGACATGGACTCAGAGCTTCCGTCAAAATTGTCATCCGCGGTGGGGCATCTTATCACTAGTATCCGCGATACCTTTCAGATACACGATGACCCCCCCAGCTCTGAACAGGCCGGCGTGTCCTTTCTCCGACCCAGACAGGCCTCCAAGGTCTTTCCCATACATGCAGATTTTTCTTCTGTGGTATCCAAGGCTTGGACTCGGCCAAACGTCCGCTTTGTTACACCAAAAAAGCTGGACATTTGTTATCCCTTTCCGGCGGAGTCTGTGACCACCTGGACATCTCCGCCCAAGGTGGATCCTCCTGTGGCTCGCCTGTCCAAAAGCACTGCTATTCCTGTACAGGACGGATCTTCCCTCCAGTCCGCTGAGGACCGTCGGACGGAATCCCTTTCCAAGGCAATATTTTCTGCCTCTGGTTCAGCCCTTAGACCGGTTTTTGCCTCCGCCTGGGTTGGCAAAGCGGTCTCTGAATGGGGTTTGCAGCTGGAGCAGGAGTTGGGGTCGGACGTTCCTGTTCAGGACCTCCGTTCCTTAGCCCAGCTAATTATCCAGGCTGGAAAATTTATTTGTGAGGCCTCCCTGGATGCGGGGGCCCTCATTGCCCGTTCCTCTGCCCTGGCGGTTTCTGTCAGGAGGGAACTCTGGCTGAAGGTTTGGGCGGCGGACGCCGCTTCCAAACGCTCCTTGGCCGGTCTACCGTTCACGGGTTCCCGCTTGTTCGGGACCCGCCTGGACGAGCTTATATCAGAGGCCACGGGTGGGAAAAGTACTCTCCTTCCCCAGTCCAGGCCAAAGGGCGCCCCACGGGGTCGCGCGGGTTCGTCCCGTTTTCGGTCCTTTCGTAAGCCCTCCGGATCTAGACCCGGGGCCGGTTCTTCTTCCTCTGGCCCAACCCAGGATAGACGCAAGAAGCCGTTTTTTCGGGCGCAACCTACCTGGCGCAAGACCCAGCCTGCACGGGCTACCACAGGCCAGCAGCCCTCTGCCTGAAGGTGCGCCCCCACCCACCCGGGTGGGGGGCCGCCTTCTCCTTTTCAGGAACGTTTGGCGGAACCACATCTCAGATGCATGGGCGCTCGAGATTGTATCTTGCGGGTACAAGATCGAATTTGCGGCCATTCCGCCAGACCGTTTCTTCCGGTCCCGTCCTCCGCGGGACCCCGTACGAGCGGCCTCTTTCTTCGCGGCCGTTCGCTCACTCATGGACAAGGGTGTCATCGCCCCGGTGCCTCCGACGGAAAGGTTCAGGGGGTTCTACTCGAACCTCTTCGTGATCCCCAAAAAGGAAGGCTCGGTGCGACCGATCTTGGACCTGAAGCGCCTGAACCGCTTCCTCCGCCTGCAGAGATTCCGGATGGAGTCTCTCCGGTCCGCAGTGGCCTCCCTGGAAAAGGGGGATTTCATGGCCTCCATCGACGTTCAGGATGCATACCTCCACGTTCCGGTTGCTCCATGTCATCACCGCTTCCTACGCTTCGCGGTGGGGGACGATCACTTCCAGTTCGTTGCCCTTCCCTTTGGTCTAGCAACGGCTCCTCGGGTGTTCACCAAGGTCCTGGCCCCTGTCTTGGCCCTTCTACGTTCAAGAAGTGTTTTTCTTCTTCCGTACTTGGACGACATCTTGGTCAAGGCACCCTCCCTTTCACAGGCATCCGGCAGTGTGGATCTCACTCTGGAGACCCTGACGCGGTTTGGTTGGATTATCAACCACCCCAAGTCTTCCCTTACCCCCTCCAGACGGCTGATCTTCCTGGGGATGCTCCTGGATACGGAACTGGCAGAGGTCCGTCTTCCGTCGGACAAGCGTCTGGCCCTTCGCGGGTCGGTTCGCAGCCTTCTCCGTCATCACCGGCCTTCCCTCAGATCCGGCATGCGGTTGCTGGGGAAGATGGTTGCCTGTTTCGAGGCAGTGCCGTTCGCACAATTCCATTCCCGCACCTTTCAGAGGGCGATTCTGTCGGCCTGGGACAAATCACCGAGGAGTCTGGACAGGACCTTCCTTCTGCCTCCCCTGGCTCGGGCTTCCCTCAACTGGTGGTTGCATCTCCCTCTGAGGGGGAGGTCCTTCCTTCCACTGAACTGGCTGGTGATTACCACCGACGCCAGCTTACGGGGGTGGGGGGGGTTTTCCCTCCCCGATCCGTCCAGGGCGTTTGGTCTCTATCGGAGTCCAGACTTCCGATCAACATTCTGGAGCTGAGGGCAGTTCTTTTGTCCCTCAGACACTGGACCCATCTACTGAGGGGCCGCCCTGTTCGGATCCAATCGGACAATGCCACGGCGGTGGCGTACATAAACCATCAGGGAGGCACCCGCAGCGCTGCGGCAATGCAAGAGGTGTCCCTCATTCTCCTCTGGGCGGAGACGCACGTGCCAGCCTTGTCTGCGATTTACATCCCGGGGGTAGACAACTGGGCGGCAGATTTCCTCAGCCGGTCCACCATCGATCCGGGAGAATGGTCCCTGCACCCAGAGGTGTTCGAGGCCCTTTGTCTTCGCTGGGGTCGCCCCGACGTGGACCTCATGGCCTCCAAATTCAACCGCAAGGTTCCCCTATACGTATCCAGGGCACGGGACCCGGAGGCTTACGGCGCCGACGCGCTTGTCCTTCCGTGGTGCCAATTCTCCCTTCTGTACATCTTTCCTCCTCTTCCCCTCCTGCCACGGGTTCTTCGGAGGATCGCGGCAGAGGGCGTTCCCGCGATTCTGATCGCCCCGGATTGGCCCCGTCGGTCCTGGTACGCCGACCTAATGTTGCTGTTGGCAGACGTTCCGTGGCCACTGCCCTCCAGGGAGGACCTTCTCTCTCAAGGTCCGATCTTCCACGAGCATTTAGGCTCGCTACGTTTGACGGCGTGGCTGTTGAGACCGCCGTCTTAACGCGACGGGGTTTCTCCGCGGACGTTGTCCGCACCATGATCCGTGCTCGTAAACCCGTATCTTCGAGGATCTACTATCGGGTTTGGAGGTCCTATCTGGGGTTCTGTGAGTCCCGGAGCGTCCCACCTCTCCGGTTTTCTCTTCCCACGATCCTGTCCTTCCTCCAGTCGGGCCTGGACCTGGGGCTGGGCCTCAGTTCTCTGAAGGGACAGATTTCGGCGCTGTCTATTCTTCTCCAGCGTCCCCTGGCCCCTCTGGGGCCGATTAAGACCTTTTTGCAAGGGGTGGCTCACTCTGTTCCACCGTATCGCCCTCCGGTTCCTTCCTGGGACCTGAATGTGGTGCTCTCGGCGCTTCAATCTGCCCCCTTCGAGCCCTTGCGGGAGGTCTCCCTTCGCCTTCTGTCCTGCAAGGTCATCTTTCTTGTGGCCATCACGTCTCTCCGGCGGGTGTCTGAGTTGGCGGCTCTTTCTTGTTCCGAACCTTTCCTGATCTTCCACCAGGATAAGGTTGTGCTCCGACCAGTCCCGGCTTTCCTGCCAAAGGTGGTCTCCGCCTTTCACATCAATGAGGCCATCGTCCTTCCGTCGCTCTGTCCCTCTCCTTCCCACTCCAGAGAACGGGAACTGCACCGTCTGGATGTGGTCAGGGCATTGAGGATTTACTTGGAGGTCACCGGATCCTTCCGGCGCACGGATTCCCTGTTTGTGGTCCCGGAGGGTTCGCGCAAGGGTTTGGCGGTCTCCAAGGTGGCCATTGCCCGGTTCATTAAACTGGCGGTGTCTGAGGCTTATCGAGCCAAGGGTAGGGCTCCGCCTTTCGGCGTCACTGCTCATTCCACCAGAGCAGTCGGGGCTTCCTGGGCGCAGAGGCATCGAGCCTCGGCTGAGCAGTTGTGCAAAGCGGCCACTTGGTCCTCTTTGCACACTTTCACCAGGTTCTATAGGGTGCATACGCACGCGTCGGCGGATGCTGCTTTGGGCCGCCTGGTCTTGCAGGCTGCGGTTTCCTGATGCTCCGGTGGTCCGCCTTGGGTTATGGTCCCTCCCTTCTTGGACTGCTCTTGAACGTCCCAAGGTCTGTGTCCCCCAAGGAAAATGGGCGAGAAAAGGAGATTTTTGTATAACTTACCAGTTAAATCTCTTTCTCGCTCTTCCTTGGGGGACACAGCACCCACCCTTCTGTGTTTGGTTCTAGGGTTTTGGCTGGCGCCCCGTTGGGTTGTTGGCTGTTGTTTGCATTGTTGGTTGTTTCCTTTCACTACTTGGACACGCAACTGGTAGCCTCTATCTCCAGGCTGAGGGTATAGCTGATGGAGGAGGGGCTTAACAGTTTTACTTAGTGTCACGCCTCCTAGGGAGCTGAGTTATACCCAAGGTCTGTGTCCCCCAAGGAAGAGCGAGAAAGAGATTTAACTGGTAAGTTATACAAAAATCTCCTTTTTTTTACTCATCTGTAAAATCCTTTTCTTGCAATATTTTTTGAGGGACATAGCTCCAACCCAGTTGTTTTGCTGATAGAGGGCGCTGTGGTTCAGTGCTCTGGAAACTCAATCCCTTCTGGATACAACTATTAGTCGAGGAAGACCCCCTGACGAACCAAATAAAATAATTTTTCAATCTCAATAAAGGATCAGCAGTTATAGGGACAATGTGGGACGCTATGAAAGCATATGTAAGAGGCCTTTACATCCAGAAAATGAATAGACGCAAAATTAAAACTAGGGAACTTTGGGTACATTCACACTTGCGTTGTTTGATTCTGGCAGGCAGTTCCGTTGCCTGAACTGACTGCCTGATCAGGCAAACTGTATGCAAACGCATGTCATTTTTTCTGACTGATCAGGCATTTTTCAGACTGATCAGGATCCTGATCAGTCTGAAAAATGCTTTGCAATACCGGATCAGGCAAAACGGATCAGTTTTTTTTCCTTATTTTTAAAGGTCTGCGGATCCTGTATTTTGAATGCTGGATCCGGCACTAATACATTCAGGCAAGTCTTCATTTTTTTTCGCTGGAGATAAAACTGTAGCATGCTACGGTTTTCTCTTTTGCCTGATCAGTCAAAATGACTGAACTGAAGACATCCTGATGCATCCTGAACGGATTGATCTCCATTCAGAATGCATGGGGATATGCCTGATCAGTTATTTTCCGGTATAGAGCCCCTGTGACGGAACTCTATGCTGGAAAAGAAAAACGCGAAGGGCTCTTTCACACTTGCGTTCTTTTGTTCCGGCATAGAGTTCCGTCGTCGGGGCTCTATGCCGGAAGAATCCTGATCAGGATTATCCGCATGCATTCTGAATGGAGAGAAATCTCTTCAGGATGCATCAGGATGTCTTCAGTTCAGGACCGGAACGTTTTTTGCCCGGAGAAAATACCGCAGCATGCTGCGCTTTTTGCTCCGGACAAAAATCCTGAACACTTGCCGCAAGGCCGGATCTGGAATTAATGCCCATTGAAAGGCATTAATCCGGATCCGGCCTTAAGCTTAACGTCGTTTTGGCGCATTATCGGATCCGACGTTTAGCTTTTTCTGAATGGTTACCATGGCTGCTGGGACGCTAAAGTCCTGGCAGCCATGGTAAAGTGTAGTGGGGAGCGGGGGAGCAGTAGGACATTACCTACATCTATGAGGGGGGCGATAGTGGTGGTTATTCCAAAGCCCAATAAGACCTGACTCCTATAGACCCATTTCTCTCCTATCAAACAATGTAAAGCTTCTAGCCAAAGTATTGGCCAATCGGCTTAATAAAGTAATCACTCCTTTAATACATAATGATCAGGCGGGCTTCATGCCAGACAGGAGCACGGCCAATAATCTTCGTTGATTGTTCCTGAATATCCAGAGACCATTAAATGCTGTGCAATAATTTCCTTAGACGCTGCCAAGGCTTTTGACAACGTAGAATGGGAATACCTATGGGAAGTTTTGGAAGTCATGGCCTTTAGACGGGGATTTGTCTCTTGGGTAAAATTACTGTATAACTCCCCGCTAGCAAGGATTAGGGCAAACGGGACACTTTCCAATCAATTTCCATTACATAGAGGCACAAACAGGGCTGCCCCTTATCTCCACTGCTATTTGCAATAGAAAGTGAGCCTTTAGCTTGTCTTTTACGCACCTCCCCAGACTGGAAGGGATTTCCAATAGGGCCCCGGGATGAAAGAGTCTCGTTATACGCAGACTATTTATTATAATATGTGGGAGACTTACAGGAGTCTATAGACCTCATAATGCACTAAATTACCGATTTTGGGAAATACTCTGGACTACGAATAAACTGGGACAAATCCACACTTCTCTCATTGGATCCTACCCCACCACAAGTGGACCTCACTTGTATACCACTGCAGCTGACCACTCAATTCAAATACTTAGGGGTGATAATAACACCGATACCAGCTGAATACATAAAACTGAATCTAGAGCCATTAATTGCTAAATTTGTAGTCAAAACTAATGTTTGATGCAAACTACCCCTTAAGGTAATTGGCCGTTGTAACTTACTTAAAATGATACTAATGCCACAACTATTATATATATTACACAACTCACCAGTATGGATCCCACAAAGGATCTTCTATAAGATCCAAGGGATCTTTAGATCACTGATATGGAAAAAGAAACAACCGAGAATTCGCATAGAAACACTCCAAAAAAGTAAGGAAGAGGGCGGCTTATCTCTTCCAAACCCATGGTCCTATTATATAGCTGTATTACAACACATTAGAGGGTGGATTAATACAACTAATTTAGACCCTTCGGCTGATATTGTTGCCCACACTATGAAACAATAAGTGCCTATTGCCTCATTGGAAATAAGTAGGCATCAGCCTCTTGGTAAAAAACCGCCCACACTTTCCCTTTTAGCTAAGGTTTGGGCAAAGTTTGAAGAATTAACGAATCTGAGAGAATTCAATGACATTACACCAATATGGCGAAACCCCCAACTACCAGAAATATTCAGGCTGGAAGGTTTTTCCCCATGGGAGGAGACGGGCATACTCTTTTTGGACCAAATTCAATCGCATGGAGTGTTTAAATCTTTCACTCAATTTCAGGAGGAGTTTGGCCTACCCAAAACAGTGTTTTTCCAATTACTTTAATTAAGACATGCATACCAAACGCAATTTCCAAGGGACATAGTAGTTGCCCCCTCCCCTCCTGTGGTGAAACAATTACTAGAAGCTAGAGTTACCAAAGGCCTGATATCCCAACTATATAAATACATTCTTGACACAACTACCCCCTCAACCCCTTTAGTGCTAAGGTGGAAGTGGGAAGAGGATGTTGGGACAATATCTTAAGACCAATGGAACCACATCCTGGCTTTAACTCATAGTCTATACCTGCTACACAGAGTGTATAGAACCCCCAAACTTCTATTCAAAATAGGTGTGCGACCGGACTCCACATGCCCTAGATGAGGTGCAACGGAAGCAACACTGCTTCATATGGTATGGAACTGCCGAGAGCTGGGAGAATATTGGGAAGAGATACGGGAAATCATAGCTACAGCAACTCGGATACGGTTGCCCAATGATCCCAGAATCTGTGTGTTGGGTATACTGGATTCCACAGGATTAACTCTATGCATCCACAGAATGTTGTTCCAGGCGAGGGTTTTAATCACCAAGGTGGGTGAAAAGTTAAATTTTGTTATTTACAAACATTTTTGTATTGCACTGTAATGTCATTACATCAGGTTTTTGTCTACGTAAATGACTGGCAGGATCCTGGTCATTGCGTACAAACGAATTAGCAGCAGCTGTCTTCTGTCCCCCAGCTCCTGCCACTAGGAGGCGACACTAAGCAAAAAAGTGTTCCTCCTCTCAGCTATACCCCTCCTGCAGACACTGAGCTAATCAGTTTTAGCTTAGTGTCCATAGGAAACAGAATTTTTTTTCTGCAGGTCTGCCAAAGTTTTTTCCTTTTTGTTTTATTTTTCAGGTTCGAACTGCAGGTGGTCTTTCACCACCGATTCTCGTTCCCCACCTCTGGAAGACGATGAGGAACAGTGGATCTCAAATCCACTGTAAGGGTCCATTCACACATCCATGTGTGTTTTGCGGATCACATGTCTCCTTGGGCAGCCACCGCTTTTCTACACGGGACATTGGTACGCCCGCTCCCGGCCTCCTTCTTTCCCAGTGCACTCCACTCCCTCACTACATCGCCTCCCCTACTGGAAGTTCTTCCTGTCAGCCTCGCTTGTACTCGAGGCCCCGGCTCTGCGGCCTACTCGGCCACATCTCCCAGCGTGTTTCGGGGACGGGATCTGTATTTTCAGAGCGCAAAAAATTTGCAGCTATGCTTCGCCCCACTAGCTGCCCAATAAACTTCGCCCCTGCCTTCTGCTTAACCCCTTCCTTTCCTCAGCACTACTGTGCTGAGGAAAGTCCGTACTGGGCGATTTGCTGAGGCTATATTGCTGCTCATTAGTACAGATGGATGTGGGTTCAGTTTCCCTAGCTCTGTTTTATTAGAATTGAGCTGTATGTTAAAACAACAAAAAAACGATATATTTATATATTATTAACCCTTGGAGCGATCTGGTCTTTCTGGACCTAGTTCCCACGCCATTCAGTTGGTAGAATTTCTTTACCCTTCTGCTGGATAAATACGTCCTGTAGCGTAAGCGGAATCCTGGTACTACTGCTGGATACTGCACTCCCTGTAGCTTACCCTCCTATAGACGGAGTAGTTACACTACCACTGAATTCCGTGAGTCCTGTCACATTCCCTTCCCTCCTTAGGCGGAAAATGTGTGCTCACCACTGGACCCTGTAAATTCTGTAGCATACCCTCCTTCCATAGGCGGAGTAATTCCCCTTGCACTGGATGCCGTACAGCCTGTAGCATTTCCGTCCTTCCATCAGCGGAGTACTTGCACTACCACTGGCTGCTGTACAGCCTGTAGCGCTACCCTCCTTCCTAAGCGGTGTACTTGCTCTACCACTGGATACTGTAAAGCCCATTGCATTATCCTCTTTCCATAGGCAGCGTAATAGCACTACCACTGGGTTCTGTACGGCCTGTAGCATTGCCCTCCTTCTGTAGGAGGAGTAATTGCACTTCCACTGGGTTCTGTACGGCCTGTAGCATTGCCCTCCTTCCTTAGGCGGAGTAATTGCACTTCCACTGGGTACTGTACGGCCCATAGCATTATCCTCTTTCCATGGGCAGAGTAATCTTCTGTCGGCATAGTGTTTACATCCCGTTAATTCCTATACGTCGGATAGCATTGCCCTGCTTCTGGTAGCGTTACCCTCCTTCCGTAGTGGGAGTATTTGCACGCACTTTGGGTACTGTACATTCTGTAGCGTTACCCTCCTTCTATAGAGTAATTGCACTACTACTGCATCCTGTACAGCAGGCATCCTCAAACTGCGGCCCTCCAGCTGTTGCAAAACTACAACTCCCAGCATGCCCGAACAGCCTACAGGTATCAGCCCACAGCAGGGCATTGTGGGAGTTGTAGTTTTATAACAGCTGGAGGGCCGCAGTTTGAGGATGCCTGCTGTACAGACTATTGCATTACCGTTCTTCTTTAGACGGAGTAATTGCACTTCCACCGGATACTATATGTCCTGTTGCATTGCTCCATACGCAGGCGCAGTGATTACACTAATGCTGGATATCATTTGTCCTGTCGGTTTTCCTCCATATATAGGTGGTTTAGTTGCACCACGGTCGCATACTGTAGATCTGGTAGCATTACCCTCCTTCTATAGAGTAATTGCACTATCACTGGATCCTGTACAGACTGTCGCATTACCCTTCTTCCTTAGGCAGAGTATTGCACTTCCACAGCATACCATATGTCCTGTTGCATTAACCCCTCCGCAGGCGGAGTAATTACTCTTATACTGGATATCATCTGTCCTTTCAGCTTTCCCCCTTCTATTGGGGGATTAGTTGCACCACAGTTGCGTGTTAGAGATCCTGTAGGATTACCCTCCCCATTGACAGAGTAGTTGCACAACCAGTAGTGCTTGCACTACCGGGGGACCCTGTACATCTTTTGGGTTCCCCTCTTTCCGTCAGCAGAGTAATTCCACTACTGCTGGAAACTGTTCCTCCTGTTACATTATCTGTCTTTCTTGGGTGGAGTAATTGCTTCAACATTGTCTACCGCGACTACTCTCATTTGTTCCTTGTCGCATGGCATCCCGTTCCATGGGTGGCCTATTGGCTAGACACGGTACCTACAATTGCCTTATCCCCCGTCATAGGTGATATTTTGGCACTACTGCTGGATATGGTTTTCTCCACATCCCCCTCCTCCATGTGAAGTATCGTCCCTGGTATTCCGGCAGTATATACACAGCATTCCTCCTTCTAGGCATGGTGCCTTCTCGCTAGTTGTAGTTGTGATCGTGTCTACATTTCCTTCTTCCATAGGGGGCACTTTGCTTATGTTCTGCCATGGCACTCTGTGGCTGAGGCGTTTGCTCACTTCTGCTGGGCATTTGTACGTTTTCTGTACCCGGTATAACCTACCGATTTCTATGGCGCTGGCTTAGCGCCTTGTTACCTTTTACATATACCGCATTGCCTCTACAATCTACTACGGTGACAGCATCAGCGTTCCCTCCTTGTGGAGTTTGGATATGCACTTATTCAGTTTGCATATGTGAGTTGTCTACATGGCTCCCCTCACCGAGCCGAGCGGTCGTACCGCCCTTGTTGTCACCCCTAAGTGCTGGTTTTCTACTAAGCCGCATCGGCTGCTTCTACTTCTCCCGTTCTGCAGGGCGAGTAGGTGGGCTCCCCACATTCTGTTACTGCCTGCTCGGCCAGTGTTCACAGCCATTGGGTTCTCGTATGCCCCCTTTCTGCTGTGGGGTGCCTGCGTGGGTGGTGGTGGTTCTGTTACCAGTTTTTTTTTTTTTTCTGGGGCTTTGTGGCATTCGGGGTCCCTTCCTGGCGCAGTATTTTTCCTATCTCTGGTTCCTGTTTGCAGCTTCTGATTAGGTCTTAGCCTTCGACGGAGTTTTAGGCATTTCTATCGTTCTGGTCTGCAAAATGCGTAATGCACACGGCTGGTATCCGTGCTTTGTGTCCTTTTTACGTTTGTACAATTACTTTCCAGATACCTTTTCATTATAAGAATTTTGGATTACAGAAAGCAGGTTTCCGTTATAACAATGCATTGAGGATCTGGCAGATCTAGTATAGGGCTCTACTGTTTTTCTTGGATTTTATTTATTTCTTTATTTTTATTTTTTTATTTTAGTGCAAAAGCAGAGCTGAAGAAGGAGACTGATCCCTTTAAACAGAAGGTTCTGGATGGTCGTCAGCTTGCACTGAAAGTGAGTGCAAACTCTGTCTATGGGTTCACTGGAGCACAAGTTGGAAAACTCCCCTGTCTGGAGATTTCACAGGTAAGTCTAAATGCTAAAACCCATACAGAGGAGGAATGAAATCTAAAGAGATTTATCATCAGCAGTTCCAAGGAAGTGGAGCAGTTGCCCATAGCAACCAATTCGTTTCCAGCTAGCTTTTCCTTTGCACCAGTGTAGATGAGTAGTCCCCTTCTATGTTCATACAGTCCATCTTGGATGCTGCATGGAAAACAAAGTAGCAGTAATTGGAGCAGATTACTACATTACAAATCACTACTACTTGATTCTATTTTTTATTTTCCCCCCCCCAAGTCCTGGATATTGGTAAAATACATCTCAACAACACTGGAGAGCCCCTTTACCTGCAGTGTTGCTTCAATCTGTTCACTTTCAGCATTGTAACAGGCAGTGGAGGGGTCTCCACCTACTGTGTAGTCCTCTGGGAATTCCCTCTCTTCGACCGTCCACATGATATGTCCTTTGTCTTCCTATCAATAGTTTTATTCACAGACCAAAGCATGGCACTTTTCCTGTAAAGCCCCAGTCAAATATTCAGATCCATCATGAAGCCATGGGTTGAGTTGAGAAAGAAAAAAAAAAAAAAGGAACATTGTGTAAGCGCGGCCGCCAGGTGGGAAGCGTGCCATAGGCTCTCTTCACATCACATTTATGGGCCACTTTAACATATAGTTGTTTGAAATAAAACTGTTGTTTGAAATAATGTAGTATACTATGCTATTCCATACTACTGACTTTTCTGCCACATAACGACCAAAATGACATACTTTGGACCTCTGCTTGGCTAATGTATCCCTATTGACACATTGGGAGAGATATGTCAAGACTGTCGGGACCATCGGCCAGTCTTGATCTCTCTGCACTGGCGTGAGCTATGTAAAACAAAAGGGCAGTAACGTATTAAAACTTAACGTTTATTAGGACAATTAAGATCCCAAAATTGGGGAAAAAGACCCCTTACAGACAAACAATACGCACAACGGCAGGGAACCTGTGATAACAGGTCACCTTATGATCAAGTCCACATTACCGCCTCTGGGCGGGGCGGGGTTGGGACTGTATGACCAATAAACATGCACCAAGTGAATACCACGGCGGTGTGCCAGAGGTCTATGAACATGCCAATAGGCCAAAGAAAAAGGGTGGATCTTACCGGTGGTGGACGATCAAGACCTTCTAGTCCAGTACCCAAGGAGAGGATGTTCTCGCGCCTGAATACGTCCTCCAGTGGGTGGTTACTTTGTGTAGGAGGTCCACAGGGAAAGTTTGTCCCTGTTTATGCCCTACTTGGCCTGCTATGCCCTAAAGTAAACCTCCTAACACTGGGTCCTATCCCCGCAAGGGGTGGCCCCGTCCGGAACCTAACCCTAAATAGAATACCCTAGGTGACCCTGTCAGGACAGGGGAAGTGGCCCTATTGGGGGCTTGAAAAACCAGGGTATTTCAAGAAGATGGTAATGGTGAAGAACTATTGTGAAGATATACTCAAAGTCCTTACGCGTTTCATATGAGAATATATACTAATCTGAAGAAAGAAAAAAAAGGGACCTCTACATATGGAAGACCCCCCAACTCATCAGGGGACAAGGGTCTAGGGTAGAGGAAGAGCCCCCGCTACCAGGCCAGCTGTGTAGTTCTAACAGATGGGGGGGGGGCAGAAGAGGGAAAGAATTGAGGTGGCGCAGACTTAGAAGGACATATTTAGTCCAAATCAACCCAGATACCTGTAAAATGGAAAGCAACAAAACAAATCCATTCAGGTTGAGGAGATAGCTGCAACTCTTTCTTGTGGCATGTAAAGATGGTTTACTTACTGTTTCACATGGAGCGTGTGTGGCCTTTACCATGCGGGGGGGGAGGGCCTAGCCACCTTCTCCCCTTAGGGACTACCCTTTATATTTTTCTACTGGCGTGAGATATGCCTGATTTGTTGAGTCAGAAGCCACGTGGCGTGCCCCTTTTTTTCAAAAAGTAACCGATTTTGTGCACACATGTTCTCCCGCCGGCCCGCACCGCGCTGCACTGGATCCTGACGTACACACAAGCGTGCACTATGACCGAACACTGTGTGACCTCAGGTCCCAGTGTAGCGATTGAAGAAGATGATCGAAGATCCCTGTATTGTTGGCAGCGCTCCTACAGGAGAGGTAAGTATTGCATTTCACTGTTGGGGGGGGGGGGGGGGGGCAGAAAAGGGAGAGCCTGAACGTTCTTTTAATTAGTTTTTTCCTATTAGAGTACTCGATTAAGCGGTAGAATACTTGATTGCAAAAATAGATGGCTGCAGCCCTAGTTGTATGTATCATATCAGTATGACATGTTAACACATTGGACACTACTCTCAGCATTATTAGGTTACATTCCCACGACCGCATGAATGGGTCCGCATCCGTTCCGCAATTTTGCAGAACAGGTTCAGACCCTTTCATTTCAGTAGGGCTGCAAAAGATGCATATAATCCTTGAGTAAATGTTAACATTTGTACTAGGAAATCCTTGCAGCCGCTCTGCAGCCATATTGCTGGGCAGCATACTGACGATTTGTGGAGAGACTGTGACCAATGTTACAAAACTTGGTGGGCAAAACCAGACACTGAACAAATATCCTTCCGCAGGAAAGGGAGGGAGAGGTTGCAGCAGAGCTCTGTCCACATTTTGAGCCTTTGAGGAGGTTGTGCTGAGGCCAGCTTATCTGCCTTGTGCATTGCCATTACAGCAGTGGTAAAACAGGAACTCAACAGGTCTTGCTAAACTGTGAACTTCCCAGTTGATAGATAAGGACTGGCCGGCCTTAAAGCTTGGTGTGTATCAGAGATCACCTTAAACATTGAGATTATTTATTTTAATCCGCCCATTTGTTTTGTCTGAGGTCTGCAACCTGTTTCTATTCCAAATTAGCAAAAGTAATGGTCCTGCGTCTGGAATTGCTGTGACGTTTTCATCTTGAGCTGGTGGTTTCCTGCTGTCTCAAGATTCTGACCAGTTCTGCAAATTGTCTCCCGTGAAATACCAGAGGAAAGCAAGCCATTGCTTACTAGATGGTTTTGTCATTAGGGGGTGCTTTCTGTCCCCTAGGCGACTTCTTAAATTGTCTTTCACTTTCTAGTTCTCCTGAAGGAGTTGTGCCAAGTTATAACCAAGGTTTTAAGGTATTCACAGAACAGCTTCACTATGGAGGTGGATGCACACTGTATGTGTATCTATAAAGCCGGGGATGCCCTCTTTGTCCACTCAGGTCAAATAGATAAGTGACCTCGCCGTCTATTATCTCACAGTTCCTTAGTAGGATATTTAAAAATGGCTATACTAAACTAGCTGACCCCTTTTAACCCATTCACTGCTTGGGGGTTTTGGACCTCTGGTAGGTAGAACAATTTCACACATTTGACGTACAAAGAAAATATACTATGAAAAAAATAAAAATAAATCATACTAACACCCCCATACCAGATGTAGCTATCCTCATCTTGCTACTTACATGGGTTGCGCAGGCAATATCTATTGATGACTTATCTCCAGGATAGGTCATTAATATCTGATCGACAGGGGTCCTACACCCGGCTCCACCACTGATCAGCTGTTTGAAGAAGAGGTGGCGCCCCATGCGAATGCTGCTTTCTCTTCATTACACTGCGCATTGTTCCCCCAGCAGCGGTGGCGCAGTGTAATTACAAGTACTGGCTCCATTCAAGTGAGATGACAGGTAGTGTAATGAACAGGAAGCAGCTCGCGTGGAGCGCCGTCTTCTCTACATAAAGCTGATCGGCGGGGGTGCCGAGTGTCAGACCTCTGCCTATCAGATATTGATGACCTATCCTGAGGACAGAACCAGATTTCTCCGACTATAAGATGCACCAGACTAGCAGACGTATCCCTGGAAACTGAATTTTTTTTAAAAAAAAATATTTATTTACTTATTAAAGGGGTTTCCTGAGATTTAGACCCCTGCTGATCAGCAGTTTGAGAAGGCACCAGTGCTCGCGGTAGTGCCGCTGCCTTCTCTCTTCTCTCAGCTTGCCAAGTACAGCACTGTATATTGTATAGCGGCTGTGCTTGGTATCACAGCCCAGTGAACTGTGCCTAGGTCATGTGACTGATGAATGTGATGTCACATCGCCTAGGCAAAGCTGCAAGACAACCGTGGCACTACGAACACTGGTGCCTTCTCAGAGGATAGGTCATCAGTTTAAAACCATCTTTCTTTAGTGTTGAAATGGTAGGAAAATAAAACCGTAAAAAAAAAAAAAAATTAAATAAAAAAAATATAAAAGTTTAAATCACCCCCCTTTCCATAGAATAAAAAATGAATACATAAATAACAAAAAAATATTAACATCATGGGCATCACAGAGTCCAAAAACGCCTGTACTATAAAAATATATTTCCAATACAGCGAATAGCATAACGGAAAAAGGGTCAAAATTTGCCTTTTTTTTTTTTTTTTATGTGATCAAAAAGTCCCGCGCACTCCAAAATGGTATCAATAAAAACTACAGCTTGTCCCGCAAAAAAATTAGCCCTTACACAGCTTAGTAGATATAACTATAAAAAAAAAAAGTTATGGGAGTCAGAATATGGTGATGTAAACAAAAAGAAATATTTCAAAGTTTACATTTATTTTTACACTAGTATTTAGACATAAAAAAAACCTATACATATGTGGTATTGTTTAATTGCACTGACCCAGAGAATGAAGGGCACGGTCAGTTTTGCCGCAAAGGGAATGAAAATTGTGAAGGAATTGTGTTTTTTTTCCCAGTTCCACCCCATTTGGAACTTATTTCCCACTACATTGTATGCCATAATAAATGGTGGCATTATAAAGTACAACTTGTCCTGCAAGAAATAAGACCTCATACACCTATGTGAACGGAAAACAAAAAAAGTTATGGATCAAGGAAGAAAAATAAAACCAAAAATAACACCAAAAATAACCTCTGGTATCCTAAGGGTTAATTGACTTTTACAGTAAATTTTTCCTTCTAGTATTTTCTGAAAATAGGTACATCGGACATTAAAATGCCATAATCATGTTCTATTTATTTGTTGTTTTAAATCAAAATGCATTAAACATCATGTTTATGGCTAAAAGATTAACCCAAGTTAAAAAAAAATAAAAAATTGAAACGGAGACAATGCAAATTCACAAATGTAATAAAATGCTTAGTGCACACTCCAAACAGCTACTTTGCCAGCTAAATCGACACATTTTTGTGAAAGCTTGCAAGCATACAATGTATAAGAAAATAGGATTTTTGGTGCTTGCCTGTAAAATCCTTTTCTCGCTGAGTTCATTGGTGGACCGAGAAGACGATGGGTATAGCTGCTGCCACTAGGAGGCGACACTAAGCAAAAAAAAAGTGTTAGCTCCTCCTCTCAGCTATACCCCTCCTGCAGACAGTGAGCTAATCAGATTGTACAAAAGCCATAGGAGCAGCCAGGAGAAGCCAATAGAAAACAATAAAAAGGAAGAAAAACAGAGATGGGTCATCATCAAGAACCAGAAGGACCCATCTAGGAGAACCAGCAATGTACATAAAGGGTGGGAGCTGTGTACCCCAATGAACTCCGCGAGAAAAGGATTTTACAGGTAAGCCAAAAAATCCCATTTTCTCGCTTGTATCATTGGGGGGACACAGAAGATAATGGGACGTTAAAGAGCAGTACCATGGGGAGAGAACAAGAACAGAACGAATCCAAGCCAGGTCATAAGGACCCGCACAGAAATACGGGGGAAAGACACACCAGGAACCCTGAAAAGGGACAGGAAAAACCATTCCCAGGAAAGCCAGTCAGAGAGCTGCTGAATACGCAGAGGCTTCGGCTGGGCAGAAGAAAGAACAGCCCAGGGAATATAAGTCACGGCTTAGGAGACTTCAGAAGAAGTGGAGAGCACACAGAATATCCACAAGATGGAAAAGAATGAAGACAAGTCACCAGAAGCAACTGAGCAATTGCGGAAGATACAGGAGAGAAATACGTAGCCTGGATTCAGAAGACCAAAAGAACTGATGCCCTTGGGTAAGAACCCCAGGAAAAAAACACCCTAGAGCCATCAACAGTCACAGCATGGTGTGAGAAGAAAAAAGGAAACCACTCCTCTTTGAAATACTGATTGGAAGAAGAACTAATAATGGCATCTGGATATCAAGGGCCAAAGAACTGCAGATGTGACAAAACTTGCCCCCCATGGGGGAAGTAGTAGGGATGCCCAAAGGCAAAGGCCCCACACACCATACCGGACTGCCGGTATGGTGTGTGGGGACCATGACGAACAAGTCAGGGCTAGAGAACCTGGAAGTCAGGCATGAGAATGGCCCACTAGAAAGAATTCTTGAGGGAGAGAAGAAACCCAAAGGGAACAAGGCAGTGGAACCAACCCAAAATTGACAAAACAATTGGAGCAACCGGACAGGGAATGTTCCCTCAGGAAAACGCCAATGTGGTAAGCAGAGGCATGTAGAGGAGGATCTTAAATTAAAGAGAGAAGCAGTCAGATACTTCATGGAAGGCTGCTTGAACTGGAATCGGAAGCTGCAGACAGAAACCAGAGATAGGAAAAATACTGTGCCAGGAAGGGAGTGTGGACCCCAAATGCCACAAAGCCCAAGAAAAACAAACAAAACTGCTAACAGAACTAACACCACACGCGCAGACACCCCACAGCAGAAAAGGGGGCATACGAGAACCCAATGACCATGAACACTGGCCGAGCAGGCAGTAAGAGTATGTGGGGGAGCGCAACTACTCGCCCTGCGGAAGGGGAGAAGTAGAAGCAGCCGGTAGTGCAAGGATTCCTCTTATGCTATAAGACGTTTGTATCCAGCGGTAGGATAAATAAATTCTGCCTACAGAATGGCGTGGGAACTAGGTCCAACTACACTGCCTCTGAAAGGAGAGTAACGCTACCGGGATGTACAGTGACCAGTGGTGGTTTAAATATTCCGCACATGGAAAGAGGGGAATGCTTCCGGATGTATAGGAATCAATGGGATGTAAACACTCCGCCGATAGATTACTCTGCCCATGGAAAGAGGATAATGCTACGGGCCGTACAGTACCCAGTGGAAGTGCAATTACTCCTCCTACAGAAGAAGGGTAATGGCACGGGCTGTACAGTATCCAGTGGTAGTGCTATTACGCTGCCTATGGAAAGAGGATAATGCAGTGGGCTGTACAGTATCTAGTGGTAGAGCAAGTACACCGCTTAGCAATGAGGGTAGCGTTACAGGCTGTACAGTATCCAGTGCAAGGACAATTACTCTGCCTAAGGAAAGGGGGGTAATGCTACAGGCTGTATGGTATCCAGTCCAGGGACAATTACTCTGCCTATGGTAAGGAGGGTAATGCTACAGGCTGTACGGCATCCAGTGCAAGGGCAATTACTCGGCCTATGCTACAGGCTGTACAGCAGCCAGTGGTAGTGCAAGTACTCCGCCTTTGAAAGAAGGGAAATGCTACAGGCTGTACGGCATCCAGTGCAAAGGGAATTACTCCGCCTATGGAAGGAGGGTATGCTACAGAATGTACAGGGTCCAGTGGTGAGCACACATTTTTCGCCTAAGGAGGGAAGGGAATGTGACAGGACTCACGGAATTCAGTGGTAGTGTAACTACTCCGTCTATAGGAGTGTAAGCTACAGGGAGTGCAGTATCCAGCAGTAGTACCAGGATTCCGCTTACGCTACAGGACGTATTTATCCAGCAGTAGAAAAATAAATTCTGCCTACAGAATGGCGTGGGAACTAGGTTCAGAAAGAGCAGATAGCTCCAAGGGTTAATAATAAGGGCTGGATGTCCCAGGCTAACAGAGAAGACAGCATGATGCCTAAGGAAACCCGGCCACTGCTTAATTACTTTTTCCTGTACTTGGTATAACCAAAGAAGCAGTCAGTGCATTTTTTTGCTAAAGATTGGTTATGGATAGGGTAAGCATAATGTAAGATGTGGAATTTTTAATAATGTGTCAGTCTTGATGTGACTTATTTGACACCATGATGTACACACTTGTAAACCCCAATAAACAACCTAATTAAACTACTTTCACATGAGCATTTTTGCTGGATCCGGCAGGGTTCAGCAAAAACTCTTCTGTTACTGATAATATAACCATCTGCATCCGTTATGAACGGATCCGGTTGTATTATCTTTAACATATTGAAGACCAATCCATCATGAACTGCATTGAATTTCAATGGGGGACGGATCCAACTTTCTATTGTGTCAGAGAAAACGGATCCGTCCCCATTGACTCGCATTGTGGGTCATGACTGATCCGTCTTGCTCTGGATCCCAGGACGGAAAGAAAACCACAGCATGCTGCAGTTTGCTGTCCGGTATGAGAACGGAATGTATTTTGGAGCACTCCGTTCTGTTCAGTTACATTTGGAAGTTTTTTTTTTTTCCCCGGTATTGAGACCCTATGACTGATCTCAATACTGGAAAATATTAACCCTAGTGTGAACGTAGCCTTAGGTGCACAGGAATGATTAGATGACTCCCTCTTATGTGACATTCATTCCCATAATGCAAGTATGCGCTCTGATTCAGGAGGGTATGATCCCATGCAGCAAAGTTCATGTTCCACTGCTCCCTGGTAATCATCTAAAGCCTTCTAGGGGCACTGGACATCCTGCATGTTGCCAGCATTTCCCTCTTTGCCGTGCTTACCCTTTTTCTCTACACAGACCAAAGTAAGAGCTTCAATGATGGTTAGCTCTCATTTCTGTCTGCTCCAGCTTGGGCTAGATTGCACCCAAAATCACAGTTTACCCCGAGTCTTTACAAGCAAGGAGGTATCAGAGATGTCCTTAGCTGTTGAAGTGTTTCCTGGCAAGGTGTACGAGAGATGTCCTTGATGGGGAAAGGGTTTATGACTAACATAACATTGCTTATTGTAGGCTTTCTGAGAATTATGTATTTAAATATATTTACAGGCATTAAAACAATGATATGCAGTTATTTCTCTTGACAGGCCATGTGTTGGTTTAGCAGAAGTTTGTGTATATGGTCGCTTGTTCTATACAATAAAGTTAATTATCTGATCTTTTGTTTAGAGTGTCACCGGCTTTGGCAGACAGATGATCGAGAAAACCAAACAACTGGTGGAATCTAAGTACACTCTTGCAAATGGATATAAGGCAGATGCCAAGGTAGGTGACATTTATATTATGCCTTATGTGTAGGTGCTGGGATGCAGTGGTAGACCGTTATAATGGACACTGGTTGTTCTCTGCAGGTTATTTATGGTGACACAGATTCTGTGATGTGCAAACTTGGTGTTCCGACAGTCTCCGAAACCATGGAACTAGGAAGAGAAGCGGCAGAATGGGTCTCCAGTCATTTCACACCACCCATAAAATTGGAGTTTGAAAAGGTTTGTATGTATTGGAATTGCTGATGGGCTTCATCATTGTCACACATGCTTTTGTCTGTCCCATCAGTTTCTAAGATGTGAGCTTAGGGCTGGGTGATTATGGCAAAAAAATTATCTCCATTAAAGTCTTATACCTACTATAAATGAAAAAAATAGAAGCTCTTAGCCCACATGTTTGATCAAACGTGTGTCGGGCCCATCTACCAGGCATCAAGGTGGCTTCTGCAGATAGGTCCCCAACACTACCAGAACTGCCTCTCCTGGGCTTGACTAAGCCTACAATGTTCAGGGCGGTGTAGGCAGATGGGCGGGGAATGCTCAATCCATAAAGCTAGCATGCAGGAAGCAAACAAAAACAGATATGGCAGCACAACATTTCACATACAAACAATAAAACTGGGAAATCCTTCGGTCCGGCCGAGATCCTGTGCCTGCGCACTAGTTGAAGCGATGCCGTGCCCACAATAGGCATCGCGGTGCGCATACCCTGGCGAGACTGATCTCTGCCGGACCGAAGGATGACACAAAGGAATAGGAGGGTGGGCAGAGGCTGGGGCGGCGAGTGTTCATTTGCATATGAATAAAACTTAGTTTTTCTAGCTTCTGCAAGTGTAAACAATATAACAAAGGTACCATTACATTCATATATAGGTGAGCTATAGGACAATGTAAGCACTGTATATGGCCATATGGAGGTGACAGACTCCCTTTAAGAAACCCTGCTCTATAATATACAGTCATGTGAAAAAATTAGGACACCCTTTGAAAGCATGTGGTTTTTTGTAACATTTTTAATAAAAGGTTATTTCATCTCCGTTTCAACAATACAGAGAGATTAAAGTAATCCAACTAAACAAAGAAAACTGAAGAAAAGTCTTCAAGATCTTCTGTAAATGTCATTCTACAAAAATGCCTATTCTAACTGAGGAAAAAGATAGGACACCCTTGCCCCTAATAGCGAGTGTTACCTCCTTTGGCTGAAATAACTGCAGTGAGACGGTTCTTGTAGCCATCTACCAGTCTTCGACATCGGTCTGAGGAAATTTTACCCCACTCCTCAATGCAGAACTTTTTCAGCTGTGAGATGTTTGAGGGGTTTCTTGCACGTACAGCCCTTTTCAAGTCACCCCACAGCATCTCAATGGGATTCAAATCTGGACTTTGACTTGGCCATTCCAGGACTCTCCATTTCTTCTTTTTCAGCAAATCTTTGGTTGATTTACTAGTATGTTTTGGGTCATTGTCATGTTGCATGGTCCAGTTCCGCTTCAGCTTTAATTTTCTAACTGATGGTCTCACATGTTCTTCAAGCACCTTCTGATACACAGTAGAATTCATCGTGGATTCTATGATGGTGAGCTGACCAGGTCCTGCTGCAGCAAAGCAGCCCCAAACCATGACACTTCCACCTCCATGCTTCACAGTTGGTATGAGGTTCTTTTCTTGGAATGCTGTGTTTGGTTTACGCCAAACATGTCCTCTGCTGTTGTGTCCAAATAATTCAATTTTGGACTCATCTGTCCAAAGAACATTATTCCAGAAGTCCTGGTCTTTGTCAACTTTATCTCTGGCAAATGTCAGTCTGGCCTCGATGTTTCTCTTGGAAAGCAAAGGTTTCCTCCTTGCACACCTCCCATGCAAGTTAAACTTGTACAGTCTCTTTCTGATTGTAGAGGCATGTACTTCTACATCAACAGTAGCCAGAGCCTGCTGTAGTTCTCGAGATGACACTTTAGGGTTTTTGGAGACCTCTTTTAGCATCTTGCGGTCTGCTCTTGGGGTGAACTTGCTGGGGCGACCAGTCCTGGGCATGTTGGCAGTTGTTTTGAAAGCCCTCCACTTGTAGACTATCTTCCGGACAGTGGAATGGCTGATTTCAAAATCTTTTGAGATCTTTTTAAATCCCTTCCCAGACTCATAGGCTGCTACAATCTTTTTTCTGAAGTCCTCTGACAGCGCTTTTGCTCTCACCATGGTGCTCACTCTCACTTCAACAGTCAGGAGCACACCAAACTAAATGTCTGAGGTTTAAATAGGGCAAGCCTCATTCAACATGCAGAGTAACGATCTACTAATTATGTGCACCTGGTGTGATATACCTGTGTGAGATCTGAGCCAATTTAAGAGGGAATACATGTGAGGGTGTCCTATCTTTTTCCTCAGTTAGAATAGGCATTTTTGTAGAATGACATTTACAGAAGATCTTGAAAAGACTTTTCTTCAGTTTTCTTTGTTTAGTTGGATTACTTTAATCTCTCTGTATTGTTGAAACGGAGATGAAATAACCTTTTATTAAAAATGTTACAAAAAACCACATGCTTTCAAAGGGTGTCCTAATTTTTTCACATGACTGTATGCTCCAGCCCTTCCGCTATATACATTATAGACCAGTGATGGGGAACCTTTTAGAGACCAAGTGCCCAAACTGCAACCCAAAACCCACTTATTTATCTCAAAGTGCCAACACTGCAATTTACCCTGAGCACTACAGTCCAATATACTATATCTTCCATGTACTGTAATATCCTGCCTACATTCAGTGCGCTGCTCGTTATGTCCATAGTGCGCCCTGCGCTGATAATTGCCAGGAAGAGTCTAAGACATATTGGTACACCATAGACTTTATCCAGGGTGTGGGTGCCCACAGGGAGGGCTCTGAATGTTGCGTCAGGCACCTGTGCCATAGGTTCTCCACCACTGTTATATACTGTGCTCCAATCCTCCCTCTATATACATTATATACCCTCCTCCAGTCCCCTCTATATACATTATATACCCTCCTCCAGTCCCCTCTATATACATTATATACCCTCCTCCAGTCCTCTCTATATACATTATATACCCTCCTCCAGTCCTCTCTATATACATTATATACCCTCCTCCAGTCCTCTCTATATACATTATATACCCTCCTCCAGTCCTCTCTATATACATTATATACCCTCCTCCAGTCCTCTCTATATACATTATATACCCTCCTCCAGTCCTCTCTATATACATTATATACCCTCCTCCAGTCCTCTCTATATACATTATATACCCTCCTCCAGTCCTCTCTATATACATTATATACCCTCCTCCAGTCCTCTCTATATACATTATATACCCTCCTCCAGTCCTCTCTATATACATTATATACCCTCCTCCAGTCCTCTCTATATACATTATATACCCTCCTCCAGTCCTCTCTATATACATTATATACCCTCCTCCAGTCCTCTCTATATACATTATATACCCTCCTCCAGTCCTCTCTATATACATTATATACCCTCCTCCAGTCCTCTCTATATACATTATATACCCTCCTCCAGTCCTCTCTATATACATTATATACCCTCCTCCAGTCCTCTCTATATACATTATATACCCTCCTCCAGTCCTCTCTATATACATTATATACCCTCCTCCAGTCCTCTCTATATACATTATATACCCTCCTCCAGTCCTCTCTACATACATTATATTCCCTCCTCCAGTCCTCCCTCTATATACATTACATACTGTACCCCAGTCCTCCCTCTATATACATTATATACTCTGCTCCAGTCCTCTCTCTGTATACATTATATACTCTGCTCCAGTCCTCTCTCTATATACATTATATACTCTGCTCCAGTCCTCTCTCTGTATTCATTATATACTCTGCTCCAGTCCTTTCTCTATATACATTATATACTGTACCCCAGTCCTCCCTCTATATACATTATATACTCTGCTCCAGTCCTCTCTATATACATTACATACTGTACCCCAGTCCTCCCTCTATATACATTATATACTCTGCTCCAGTCCTCTCTCTGTATACATTATATACTCTGCTCCAGTCCTCTCTCTGTATACATTATATACTCTGCTCCAGTCCTTTCTCTATATACATTATATACTGTACCCCAGTCCTCCCTCTATATACATTATATACTCTGCTCCAGTCCTCTCTATATACATTACATACTGTACCCCAGTCCTCCCTCTATATACATTATATACTCTGCTCCAGTCCTCTCTCTGTATACATGATATACTCTGCTCCAGTCCTTCCTCTGTATACATTATATACCTTCCTCCAGTCCTCCCTCTGTATACATGATATACTCTGCTCCAGTCCTTCCTCTGTATACATTATATACCTTCCTCCAGTCCTCCCTCTGTATACATGATGTACTCTGCTCCAGGTCTCCCTGTACAGTAGATATGCTGATGCCCTGGTTGGCAGCCATGTGCAGTCCTGGATTTGGCCATCTTGCTCAGGGAACTACATTGCGCTTTCTCTTCCCTCGGCCGTTACCCGCTCGCCCCCTATCCCCCGGCTGTTACAGCAGGCTCCTGGCTATGGCTTGAGCGCTGTAAAAGCGCAGCACGTGTGGCTCTCTGCAGCCTGTGACTAGGACTTAAAAGACCCGCACATGCTGCGCTGATTCTGTAGATGAAAAAAATCTATTTTACAATATTTAATAAAATGGTCTGGCTGCAAGAAAGCGAATTAATAATATTAATTTGATTAATTGTGCAGCCCTAATGTGAGCTCTGGTTATCTGCAGTGTGATATTACCTTTAACTTTTCCACCTGATACGTCTGACTTCAAATGGAAGAATATACCGATCTGGATAAATATGTTAAGCCCTTTTTAGCAGTTTTTATTGTGGTACCTTATCTATTTTGCTACAGTATGATAAATTATAGTCCTGTCTACACAGAGATGATTAAAGGTATGAACGTGTCCTTTGGGGGGGATTTCTGCACCCCCACACACACTGACCGCTCTTGCAAATCAGGAAGGTGATGACATGCTCAGAAACTGACTTGCATGTGTTCCTGAACAGCAGAATTGCCCAAAAAAAAGTAACTAGTAAAGGTCTGACTGGGAACCCTTGTTGATACTTAGAATAAAGATCCCATGTCCCCTTCATTTGAATTTAGCGGTAGTCGTGTATCTCTGATGACACAGTTGAACATGTACAGGGTACAGCCATCCCTGGTAGTCCCATAGAGTTGGTGTGGCAGGGAAAATGTATGACCATTGCTCCATTCGAATGGGTAACAGTGTCCCCATTTTGATGATCAGTCGCATTTGACACGCACTGATCAGACACTTGTTCCCTGACTAATACTATTAAAGGGGTTATCTGGCAGCAATAAACGTGGGTCATTACTTTTACTTTGTATATACACTTCAGTTTGTAATATACTTTATGTTCCATTCACACTGGAACACGCAATCCCCATTCTTGTGCTCAGCAGGTTTCCAGTGGTCAATCCCCCACTAATCACACAAAAAAAAAAAAAAAAAACTTTAAAGGATCTTTATGACAGCTGTAAAGCTGAATGTCGGCATCTCATCTGTGTGCGGAATAGTAGGTGTATGCACTTTTGCAACCATTTGGTTGCTCCAGTGCACCTTAAAAAATATTGTGAATATTGTTTTGTGGCTATAACCGTATAGCTCCCATTTATTTGTCTCATTGGTAACTAATGGTACTTTTGCACTAGCGTTTTTCATTTCTGGCATAGAGTTCCGTCACAGGGGCTCTATACCGGAAAAGAACTGATCAGTTTTATCCCCATACATTCTGAATGGAGAGCAATCCGTTCAGGGATGCATCAGGACGTCTTCAGTTCAGTCGTTTTGACTGATCAGGCAAAAGATAAAACCGTAGCATGCTACGGTTTTATCTCCGGCGAAAAAAACTGAAGACATGCTTGAGATCCGGCATTTTTCCCCATAGGAATATATTAGTGCCGAATCTGGCATTCAAAATGCCGGATTTGTCTTTCCGGCCTCCGGGATGCGCAGACTGGTAAAAATGTGAAAAAAAAATGCAAGACTGATCCGTCTGTCTGCATGACAAACTGAGAGACGGATCAGTTCTTGCAATGCATTTGTGAGACTGATCCGTCTCACAAATGCTTTGTCACATCCAAATCGGCGGATCCGACGTGCAGTTCCGACAACTGAACTGCCCGCCGAATCACACTGCCGCAAGTGTGAAAGTAGCCTAAGCATCAGCCCAATTTGGTTATTAGCAAATATTTTGTGGATTAGGGTGCAGAGGATAGAGAGGAACACTCTAGTCCTGGCTCAGACTACACATAGACATACTTGTGGTCTGTAACCATGGACTCACAAAGGAACTGTGTAGACAAAATGGTAAAACACGTTTAATACTAGTTGCAAATTTGCTTTATTTGTTTTTTATGCAATTGAGCAAATACCAAACTGATGGTTACAAAACTGTACATAGCCTTTTTAATGTATATACATCACAGTTCTGATCACACAGACACATTCAGACTATCCATGGATAGATACCATACTCTTCATCAAGATGTCAACCACTGCACCACCTATGCGGATATTCTGATCTGCAACTATTACTGGACCCTGTCTAAGCCTGGACCTGGCATATATACTACAAGAGAAATACAAATATGTTTTTTCTTCCTGGGTATACAGTCCTGATCAAAAGTTTAAGACCACTTGAAAAATGGCAAAAAAAACATATTTTACATTGTTGGATCTTAACAAGATTCCAAGTAGAGCTTCAACATGCAACAAGAAGAAATGAGAGTGAGACAAAACATTTTTTGAGCATTTAATTTAATGAAAACAACAAATAAACTGAAACAGGCTGTTTTTCAGCTGATCAAAAATTTAGGACCACATGCCTTTAAAAGTCCACCCCTTTTGGAACGTGGTCAGGTTGTTGAACTGCATAAGCAGGGTCTCACAGCGCGCCATCGCTGCTGAGGTGGGACGCAGTAAGACAGTCATTTGGAATTTCTTAAATGATCCTGAGGGTTATGGAACAAAAAAGTCAAGTGGAAGACCCAAAAAAATGTCATCAGCACTGAGCCGGAGGATCCAATTGGCTGTCCGTCAAGGCACTGGACGATCCTCGACCCAAATTAAGGCCCTTACTGGTGCTGACTGCAGCCCCATAACCATCAGACGGCATCTGAGACTGAAGGGCTTCAAAAACAAAAAATGTCTTCAAAGACCTCGTCTCCTTGAACGCCACAGAACTGCTCGTTTGGACTTTGCAAGAGAGCACCAAACATGGTAAGAAAGTCTTCTTCTCTGATGAGAAAAAATGTAACCTTGTTGGTCCTGATGGTTTCCAACGTTACTGGCATGACAAGCAGATCCCACCTGAGATGTTTTCTTTCTCCACAGTGGAGGAGGCGCCAAAATGGTCTGGGGTGCTTTTTCCTTCAGTGGAACAATGGAGCTTCAGGAAGTGCAGGGGGCGTCAACCGGCCGCGGACTATGTCCAGATGTTGCAGATAGCATTCCTCATGACTGAGGGCCCTCGTCTGTGTGGTAACGACTGGGTTTTTCGAAAGGACAACGCTACAGTACACAATGCCCGCAGGACAAGGGACTTCCAGGAGAATAACATCACTCTTTTGGCCCATCCTGCGTGTTCCCCTGATCTAAATCTAATTGAGAACCTTTGGGGATGGATGGCAAGGGAAGTTTACCAAAATGGACAACCGTTCCAGACAGTAGATGGCCTTCGTGCGGCCATCTTCACCACTTGGAGAAATGTTCCCAGTCACCTCATGAAAACGCTTGCATCAAGCATGCGGAAACACATTTTTGAAGTGATAAACAATAGCGGCGGAACTACTCATTGCTGAGTTCATGTTTGGAAGTTGGATTTCAGTTTTTTTTTTGGGGGGGGGGGGGGTTAGTTTTTTTGGAGGTGTGGTCCTAAACTTTTGATCAGCTGAAAAACAGCCTGTTTCAGTTTATTCGTTCTTTTCATTAAATTGAATGCTCAAAAAATGTTTTGTCTCACTGCCATTTCTTCTTGTTGCATGACCTTGTTAAGATCCAGCCATGCTAAATATGATTTTTTGCCATTTTTCAAGTGGTCTTAAACTTTTGATCAGGATTTTATTATACAGGTGTGCTTTTTTGATCAATAGCTGGTCAGTATGTGATTATCATCACCATTATTGATATCTTTTTAATCTGAATATGGGTCTGACTATAGGTAATGTTTTTTTTTTTTTGGTTGTGGGCCTAGATCTGGTATAATTATTTTGGGGCATTATTGAAACATGTTCACACACATCTTTCCCCAGTTTTATTTTTGAGGCTGAGGTGGTTTATGTTAGGCCTCTTTCACACTTGCGTTGTCCGGAGCCGTCGTGTACTCCACTTGCCGGAATTACACGCCGGATCCGGAAAAACGCAAGTGAACTGAAAGCATTTGAAGATGGATCCGTCTTCAAAATGCTTTCAGTGTTACTATGGCAGCCAGGACGCTATTAAAGTCCTGGTTGCCATAGTAGGAGCGGGGGAGCGGCATACTTACAGTCCACGCGGCTCCCGGGGCGCTCCAGAATGACGTCAGAGCGCTCCATGCGCATGGATGACGTGCCATGCGATCACGTCATCCATGCGCTTGGGGCGCCCTGACGTCACTCTGGAGCGCCCCGGGAGCCGCACGGACGGTAAGTATACTGCTCCCCCGCTCCCCACTACACTTTACCATGGCTGCCAGGACTTTAGCGTCCCGGCAGCCATGGTAACCATTGAGAAAAAGCTAAATGTCGTATCCGGCAATGCGCCGAAACAACGTTTAGCTTAAGGCCGGATCCGGATCAATGCCTTTCAATGGGCATTCATTCCGGATCCGGCCTTGCGGCAAGTGTTCAGGATTTTTGGCCGGAGCAAAAAGCGCAGCATGCTGCGGTATTTTCTCCGGCCAAAAAACGCTCCGTTCCGGAACTGAAGACATCCTGATGCATCCTGAACGCTATTTCACTCCATTCAGAATGCATTAGGATAATCCTGATCAGGATTCTTCCGGCATAGAGCCCCGACGACAGAACTCTATGCCGGAAGACAAGAACGCAAGTGTGAAAGAGCCCTTAATGTGGTTCCCTGATTAACTGATTCTATCAAACGGATCAGAGAAACGCGTCGGGACAAAATTTATTATCTGGGACATATTGTGTGTGCTTCAATTCCCTATTGGTAATCCTAATACCTTGATGCTATTGGAGTTTGTTGTTTTTTTCATATATATCTTGACCACTGGATCTTAATACTGGACAGTAGATACGGTAGGTCTCTCTTTGGGTGGCGGTGTCTATCTTTTGTCAGGGACATATAGGGCTATTAGGAGGCTCCTAAAACTGGATCTCCCCTATCGGGGGCGGTCATTCCTTTTTTTTTTAGGCAGGGACATCAGTCTATAGGGAAAGTGTTAATCATTTCTCTTTTCCTCAATATACCCAGCCTACCAGAAGAAATGTTATTGGCACTTTTTAGGTTTAATGACTATAATCCAGCTGGCAGTACCTGAAGCGTGCTGCAGAGCTAAACCTTTACTACTTATTACTGAGCTTCACAACTTTTTTCACAATAGTTGCAGTACGGTGACAAGTGCTAGCCCTTATTTAGATATTGATAGGTTATCAGTAAATACGTCTAGCACTGCACCCCCCCCCCCTCCCCCCCCACACCGATCAGCTGTACCAGGCTTCCACTGGTGACATAAGCTATACAATAAATGGAGCTGGAAGCAGAAGGATCTGTCCACTGTGTAGTCACCGTGCCAGGCTACTGCGGCTCAGCCACCATTCAAGTGAATGGGAACTAAGCTGCTATACGCCGGTGCCAGAAAGTACCCAGTGGCCAGAGCCATTTAATCCACTGTATAGTCTCCAGCGCTGGCACAAAACAGGTGATCAGTGGGGGTGCAGGACTGACTATGCTTAACATTACCCTAGCTACATATTCAATACATTTAGGCCTCATGCACACGACAGTTTTTTTTCACGGTCCGCAAAAACGGGGTCCGTGGGTCCTCGATCCGTGACCGTTTTTTCGTCCGTGGATCTTCCTTGATTTTTGGAGGATCCACGGACATGAAAAAAAAACTCGTTTTGGCGTCCGCCTGGCCGTGCGGAGCCAAACGGATCCGTCCTGAATTACAATGCAAGTCAATGGGGACGGATCCGTTTGACGTTGACACAATATGGTGCAATTGCAAACGGATCTGTCCCTATTGACTTTCAATTGACTTTACTTTCACACTTGTGTTCATAATGCAGACGGTGGCTCCGTTCAGAGCGGATCCGTCTGCATTATATTGGTAAAAAATATCTAAAGTGTGAAAATAGCCTCAGACGGATCCGTCCAGACTTTACATTGAAAGTCAATGGGGGACGGATCCGTTTGAAAATTGAGCCACAGTGTGTCCTCTTCAAACGAATCCGTCCCCATTGACTTACATTATAAGTCTGGACGGATCCGCTTGCCTCCGCACGGCCAGGCGGACACCCGAACATAACTTGAAGCGTCCCCATCACCATGGGAACGCCTCTACGTTAGAATATACTGTCGGATATGGGCTACATCGTGAAACTCATTTCCGACAGTATATTCTAACACAGAGGCGTTCCCATGGTGATGGGGACGCTTCAGGTTAGAATACACTGAAAAACTGTGTACATGACTGCCCCCTGCTGCCTGGCAGCACCCGATCTCTTACAGGGGGCCGTGATCAGCACAATTAACTCCTCAGGTGCCGCACCTGAAGGGGTTAATTGTACTATCATATCCCCCTGTAAGAGATCAGGGCTGCCAGGCAGCAGGAGGCAGACCCCCCCCCCCCCCCCAGTTTTAATATCGTTGGTGGCACAGTGTGCGCCCACCATCGCCCCCCCCCCCCTTCCTCCCTCTATAGTTAAAAATCGTTGGTGGCACAGTGTGCGCCCACCATCGCCCCCCCCTCTCCCTATAGTAGTAACAACCATTGGTGGCAGTGTGCGGCCTCCCATCTCCCCCCCCCATCATTGGTGGCAGCGGAGTTCCGATCGGAGTCCCAGTTTAATCGCTGGGGCTCCGATCGGTAACCATGGCAACCAGGAAGCTACTGCATCCCTGGTTGCCATGGTTACTTAGCAATAGTACAATTGTAGAAGATTCATACTTACCTGCTTGCTGCTGCGATGCCTGTGACTGGCCGGGAGCTCCACCTACTGGTAAGTGAAAGGTCTGTGCGGCGCATTGCTAAAGAACTGTCACTTACCAGTAGGAGGAGCTCCCGGCCGTTCACAGACATCGCAGCAGCAAGCAGGTAAGTATGAATCTTCTACTGTGGGGGGGGGGGGGGAATGGGAGGCCACACACTGCCACCAATGGTTGTTACTACTATAGAGAGAGGGGGGGCCGATGGTGGGTGCACACTGTGCCACCAACGATTTTTAACTATAGAGGGAGGAAGGGGGGGGGCGATGGTGGGCGCACACTGTGCCACCAACGATTTTTAACTATAGAGGGAGGGGGGGGGGGCGATGGTGGGCGCACACTGTGCCACCAACGATTTATTACAATAGAGGGAGGGAAGGGGGGCGATGGTGGGCGCACACTGTGCCACCAACGATATTCAAACTGGGGAGGGGGGGGGCTGCCCCCTGCTGCCTGGCAGCCCTGATCTCTTACAGGGGAATATGATGGTACAATTAACCCCTTTAGGTGCCGCACCTGAAGGGGTTAATTGTGCTATCATATCCCCCTGTAAGAGATCGGGTGGTGCCAGGCAGCAGGGGGCAGTCTTGTACAAAGTTTGCAGTGTATTCTAACTAGAAGCGTCCCCATCACCATGGGAACGCTTCCGTGTTAGAATATACTGTCGGAAATGAGTTTTCACGAAGTGAAAACTTAGATCAGAAAAAGCTTTTATGCAGACGGATCTTCGGATCCGTCTGTATGAAAGCAACCTACGGCCACGGATCACGGACACGGATGCCAATCTTGTGTGCATCCGTGTTCTTTCACGGACCCATTGACTTGAATGGGTCCGTGAACCGTTGTCCGTCAAAAAAATATAGGACAGGTCATATTTTTTTGACGGACAGGATACACGGATCACGGCCTCGGCTGCAAAACGGTGCATTTTCCGATTTTTCCACGGACCCATTGAAAGTCAATGGGTCCGCGAAAAAAAACGGAAAACGGCACAACGCCCACGGATGCACACAACGGTCGTGTGCATGAGGCCTTAGGCAAAGTAACGTATGACATTTTTTGTATTGATTAAAAAAAATTGAACCATTCTAAAAAGATGTATAACTTTAGGCAAGTTTCACACTAGCGGTAAATTCTTCCAGCAGAAACTGCTGTTTTTGTCTGGCTGAATCCCAGCACTAATGCTGGAAATGGGCAGGATCCCTGCCGAATCCCATTAGTCAGTGGGCTCAGGCGAGGTCAGGTAGGATCTAGCTATGCCGGATACGATGTCTTCCAGCAGGCTGTTCCTCTGCTGAATTTACTAGTAGTGTGAAACTAGCCTTTCAAATAACAAAAATTCATTCTTATTAAAATAAAGCCTTCTTGAAACTATGGCAGTACGGTGGCTCGGTGGTTAGCACTGGTGGCTTGCAGCTCCGTGGTCCTAAGTTTAAATCCGACGAGGACAACATCTGAATGGAGTTTGTATGTTCTCTCCGTGTTTGCGTGGGTTTCCTCCCACACTCCAAATACACACTGATAGGGAACGGATTGTGAGCCCCAAAGGGGACAACAAGTAATGATAATGTCTGTAAAGCGCTATGAAATATGTCAGCTCTATGGTTGCGTAAAATAAGAAATAGGACCTCTTGGCAGCTAGGGTCATGAATAGTCACTTAGGGAGCCATTGATCATGCTGAAATATGCCTAAAGTATGTGTATTTCTGGCAAAGATTGCAAAGCAGTGGTTACTTGCATCACAGTATGCGACTTTTTGTTGCTCTCGCCAGTTCTAAAATTGTGGTCGTTGCGTGGGAGGGGGCCAGGTTGGCAGGCCCGTCTCATCTATCATTTTTTACGCCTGTTTCAGGTGTGGAAAAAGGTCTAAATGTAAGACCGCTCAGAAGCTGTCTTACATTTATGGATGCGCCAAAGTTATTGAGGCCTTTGCCTGTTCATAACTTCGGCGGATCCACTGCCAGCAATGGAGCTTTATTAAAACGCTGGTCTTAATTTACCATTAATGGTACAGGTTTTGCAGGAGAAATATTCCCAGATATCCTTGTCATCCACTTGTGTGCATTGTTAACCAGACTGGACATAACTCAATTTAAGGGTGTAAGATTAGAAAAACATGGCTGCTGTCATCCATAAACAGCACCTCACCTGACCACAGTATGTGCAGTATTGAAGCTCAACCTCATTCATTTAAATGGCGGCAACACATGAAGATACAACTACGGAAATGTTATACTGGACAACCTCTTTAAGATGGTTAGTCAGGATTATTCCTTATAGACATTGTATGGTCTGTTCAATGGTTTCTCACAATTCTGTCTCCTCAGTACTATAATATTCACTGAGTGAACAGTAACTGAACTGTGACAATAATTATATATTTTAGGTATATTTTCCATACCTGCTGATCAACAAGAAGCGATATGCTGGTCTTTACTTTTCATCCAGCGCAAACACTCATGATAAGATGGACTGCAAGGGAATAGAGACTGTAAGGCGGGACAACTGCCCTCTAGTGGCCAATCTGATCAACACATGCCTGCAGAAGATCCTGATTGACAGGTAGACATGCATGCTTTTCTATATACAGTGTACACCTGTTCTCTGTCTGTACCATAGTAAATTCTTAAAGCCGGACACATGTGCTTCTACTTGTTTTATTTGTGTCTTCAAAGTGGATTAATAGATTGCCATGTTATGGGATGTAGCGGATGAAGAAAACTGATGTGCAGCAGTTTTTCAGTTATAGTCTGAACATCATTAATACATATGTCTTCTCCCATTTAAAGTGTACCTTCAATTATAAACCGCTTTCCATAAATCAGTAGGACAAAATATAAGAAACGCTGTCATACATCTTATTAAAGAAAAAAATACCTCTTTCTCCACTTATCAGACTCTTCTCCCCCCTGCATCCTCCACTGATCACTCACTGATCTGCACACGGGAGTCTGTACACTGGGGGATCGGGTTACAGTTAGACATGCAGGGAGGGATCAGGCCAGCTGCTATGATGTATCCTATTTGCAACACACACACAGAAGATAAGATTCTGCTCCCTTGTCTCCCTATAGTACACTCTCAGAAGCACCAGCGGTAACGAGCAGGGTAGCTGCACCTAGCGCTGGGTTTATACAGTAAAACACTTACTAGGTGCCGCAGCAGAGTGTGTGTCTCTCTCTCTCACTTTGCAGGTTCCTTCTTCTATTCATCCCCTCTCCATACACTTCCATTGACAGCAACTGTAGCCTGATGTCTCAGTCAATCTAATAATTCACCTCTTCTCTGAATTATATAAGCAGAGTGTGAACAGTGCAGGGGGGGTTGAATGGAGCCTGGTAAGTGAAAAGGTGTGTGTTTCTCTAATAAGGTATAATACAAAGTTTCTTATCCTCGTTTGTTCTGCTGATTTATGTGAAGTTTATAATCCAAGGTACACATTAAAGGGGTTATCAGAGCATCCGGTGTCGGGGAGGGGCAGCCAATGGCAGGCGGGGATGGGGACGAGCCTCCCTAGCATCGCAGGTGACGCTAGGGTGGCTCGTCCCTGTACATGCCTGTTATCGACTGCTTTCCCCCCCCCCCCCCCCCGCAGCAGCATATGGGGGAAATTTAATAGTCTCGGATAAACCCTTTAATCATCTTTTCAGAATAGTAGACGCATGGTAAATCACAACTCTCAAAGGCCCTAGAGGCTACCTATTGCAACTACTGGCTTATTTCTGCCGCCTATACCAGTTTCTGCTTCCCTTCTCCAGCATACAGAAATTGTCACTTTGCTTATAGCATTGTTTTTATGCTTTCTTTTTCTAATGTTTTAAAGACCTTGTGGTTTCTAAGAATTGTTACACACTTAAGTGTTGCTTCCCCTTTAGGAAAAGAAAACTGCAATGCAGTGTAAATTGCGTGCTTGGCCTTTCTTTTCACTTTGTATTTCCACACTAACCATTCATGTTGGTGCATAGCTCTGTTCACATCATGCTTAGGCCATACAGATAGAAAATAGAAGGTTAAGAATAAAGCAAAAAAAAAAGTCTACTGGAAAAAAAGGTTTTAGGTGTATATGTATGTGTGTGTGTGTGTGTGTGTGTATATGTATATTATATAAAATATATATAATAAAAAGAGGGCAGCACCGGGAAAGTAAAACAAAAAAAGGAAAAAAGTGGGTGCACAGCCCAAACGGGATACAGCTTACCCAATATGAAAAATCAAAAAAGCAGGCAGCACTCCAAGGTAAATGTGAAAAAATATGCAAGACTTTATTCACCCATGTGACAAGGCAGAAAGGCTCACACTGAGCTGAAACGTTGCCTTGTCACATGGGTGAATAAAATCTTGCATATTTTTTCACATTTACCTTGGAGTGCTGCCTGCTTTTTGGTTATATTTGTGTGTGTATATATATATTATATTCTCTTGCAGAATCTATTTAAACCACAGATAAAAAATGTACCATAGAATATATTTTGGGTGGCTTTTTGGATCCCTTAACATGCTCAAGGGCAGGGATGCCCAACCTGCAGCGTTCCAGCTATTGCAAAACTACAATTACTAGCATGTCTGGACAGCCTACAGCTATTAGGGCATGCTGGGAGTTGTAGTTTTGCAACAGCTGGAGGGCCGCTGGTTGAGCATCTCTGATCTAGGGGGTCCACTTTCCCTCTCCCGATGGAGCAGCAGGTTGAACATGCACCCTGCCACTCCACTCATTCTCTAGGGTACTGCTGGAGATATCGGAGCACTGTACTCGCCTATTTCCGGAAGTCCCATAGAGAATTAATAAAGTTGCACCCCTGATGAAGCCACATTAGGTGGTGAAATGCATAGGGTTCTGCACCCTTCTGTTAGATGCTTGGGAGAGATATAATTGCAGTGAGCATAACCTTTATGTATATATGTGTGTAAGGACATTCTTGGAATACAAAACCTGGAAAATCCCTTTAAAGTGTTAGGAAGTTGAATTAAAGGGGTTCTTCGGGCTTTTAGTATTGATGACCTATCGTCAGGATAGGTCATCAATATCAGATCGGCGGTGGTCCGACACCCGGGACCCCTGCTGTTCTCTTCCTGCTCGCTGCTGTTTTGCCATAGACATAGCATCAGTGAGAAGGGAGACTGTATGTGCACACTGCATGCGCCGTCTCCTCATACAGCTGATCGGTGGGGGTGTCGGACCCCCTCAGATCTGATAAGTCTGGAGAACCCCTTTAATGACATTTGAAGTAATTTTTTTTTTTCTAAACACAGTTGTGTGTAATTTTGTGTTTCCGAAGCATTGAAAATACTGTGCACTGATATAAAATTCACATAAGTGCTACACCTACTTTGCCCATCGTAGTTAGGCCCCTTTCACACAAGCGAGTTTTCCGTACAGGTGCAATGCGTGAATTGAACGCATTGCACCCACACTGAATCCCGACCCCCTTCATTTCTATGGGCCTGTGCTTATGAGCGTTGCTTTTCACGTATCATCTCTGCGTTAAGCCCTGGTCCCATAGAAGTGAATGGGGCTTCCGTGAAAAACACATTGCATCCTGATGCAAAGCGTCTTTCACTGATGACTGTTAGGAGATGTAATTCTTAATTTGTTTTCATGTACGTGAAAAACGCATCAGAACAAAACTGAACCCGCGTGGAATAAACCGAAACACTGAATGCAATCTGAACTTGAGTGCAAAACCAACAGTTTTTTTCCTGAACAGACCCTAAGAGAATCCGTAACGCTCCGTGTGAATGAGGCCCTTAGTCTCTTTTCTTCTAACTTGCAGAGACCCATTGGGAGCTGTGGAACACGCCAAGGACGTGATCTCTGATTTGCTGTGTAATCGGATAGACATCTCGCAGCTGGTTATCACCAAAGAGCTGACTCGTACCGCCGATGAGTATGCCGGTAAACAGGCTCACGTGGAGCTAGCGGAAAGGTAAGAGATGAGACTGGGATCTTATGAGGTCATTATCAGCTGGTAGGAAGAGGATCCTCTAGGTTTCAAGAAAATAATTTGCTGTATACGATGCGGCCTTTTACCACGGAGGCGTGTATACATCTGTGTGGAATGAATGGATTGGAGAGCAGAACAAAACATGGCAAATTCCAGCTTTATCAAAATTCAAACCTTATTTACAGAAACTGAAGTTTTCATTGTGAACAAGAAGCTGTATTCTTAAACCCCCCACCTTAAAAAAAAAAATATATAAAAATTAAAAAGTCTGCTTGTAGCATGGGCTGAACGTGCTGATCCGTGACTGAGGGGAAACGCAGAAATAGCTCGTCCCACCCTGAGCAGCTGTGTCTGGTTGCCCAGCGTGGAAGGAGGAGGTGGGGCAGAGAGGAGTGTGGAAAAGAAATGACAAGGGCTTCCTGTGACCCTCTAGATGCTGGCTACTCATTGCCCAATTCCAGGCTCTTGTTACTGTCAACTCAGCATTTTATTTTTTTTTCAAACTTTTTTAGTTTACTCTGTGAGGCACGTTACTAGAAACCAACTGTCTTCTCGTTTAGCAAGAGCTTTCATCGCTTACAGTCACTGATCTCACAATTCTCTATCCCAGCGCTCATTACAAATTATTATTAACCCCTTCTAGGAAAAGCCAGTTTGGACCAAATGCCAAAGCCCTGTCTTTTCAAATCTGACGGGTCACTTTATCTGGCAATAACTCTGGAACGCTGATCCAAGCGTGACACATCGTACTTTGTTATTGGTAAATTTGAGTTGATATGTTTCACCTTTTATGCATACAATTTTTAAAAAATTAGCAATTTTCTACATTAGAATTTCTCAGATTTTAAGACAAAGTGATTTCTCACGAAATAGTTAACATTCCCCATATGTATACTTTATGTTGGCATCATTTTGTAAATATTATTTTTTTAGCATGTTAGAAGGACTAGAAATTTGGAAGCAATTTTTGAAATTTTCAAGAAAATTTTCAAAACTGTGTTTTTCAGGACCAATTCAGTGACTTTAAGGGGCTAACATAATAGAAACCACCCACAATGACTGCATTTTAGAAAACCCCCTTAATGTATTCAAAGCTGATTTTACAAACTTTGTTAACCCTTTAGGTGTTCCATAGGAAAATAGAGGTGATTAAAATTTCATTTATTTTGTGCAGATTTTCCATTTTAATCCTGTGGTAATAGCAAAACAAACCAATTTTTAAATCAATACGTTTTTATTTGTTTTCAGATATCAAGCAGTGTACAGACATACGGTAGATGTCATAAAATAGTATAGATCACATATAATAAAAGCAAAACAAGCAAAACAATAACATGCATAAGGAGACAACAACATAACTGTTCCTCATGCAGCAAGAGCCAAAGATCAGGCCGAAGAAGCCATGTACTTAGAAGCCTTCTTTGTGTGCCACATCCTCTGAAATTTGGGGTAGGTGTGTTTAGCTAGAGCCATTGTTCTTTCGTAGAGGAACGTTAAATTCACTCTGGCTGTAACATCGGCAAGTGAGGGAATGGTAGCACTCTTCCAGTTAGAAGTAATAGCCATTTTGGTGGAAAGGAAAACATAAGCGATAACCAACCAACCTCTGAGGAGTATGCCGTCTATACCAATTGACAGGAGGGCTAATAATGGAGAGGGCGGCAGGGTATTACCTAATAATTCTGAGGCTAGAGAGAAGATCTCCGCCCACATTGATTTGAGAAGCGGGCAATACCACAGAATGTGGAAAAGCGTTCCCCTTTGGCCACAAGCTCTCCAACATAAATGCGTGACACCAGGAAACATCAAACTTAGCCTCTCTGGGGTAAAATACCATCTCAAGGTCATTTTCACAAAAGATCAATAGTGGGACACACGTTATATTCTTTGACATAAATCGTAGAGAACTTTGCCACTGAGTTGTTGAGAATGTGGTGCTTAGTTCTCTTTCCCATGTGAGGAAGGGAGTAGATTTGACAAACGTGTTTTTGCTGTTTAGCATAATGTACACTGGGCGGAGGGGAGTTGGAGAGACGGTAGATTTGGACCACATTTTAAATATCTGTTTAGCTCTGATCTGCAGGTGGCTTGAAGGATGAGAGGGAACTGGAGGGTGGTAAACTCTATGGCTATCTGCCTCTAAGAGATGCGTTTCAGTGGCACAAAAAATACAGCATTTTAAAGTATTAGCCTCCTTCCACATCATGAATCTCTTAAAGGGACTATTTAGTTCTCAACATTCAGCTATTGTAAGAACCATTGTATGGGACAAGGAAGATTTAGAACATCATACCTTGAATGACAGGAAAGGGGGGGGGGGGGAACCATTCCCGTAGTCCCTTGGCCAATTGAACGGCGTCTCATCCAAGACCCCGGTAGCAGATCCATCTTGAGCCCCTGAGGAAACCAACATGACCTATACAGAGATAATAACAATAGAAAAATAGCCGGTCTAGCTGGCAGGCTACTCAGAACGGGCATATTTAGACGTTTAGGACTTGGGATAGGGTGCATTGTGCCCATATTTTCCGAAAGTAGCATAATTGGAACACAAATCTTCAAAGGTTGGATTTACGCTTCGTTGTCACCACCTGCCACTCGGAAGAGACATGTCGAGGCGGAGTGCCTGTGTTTGCGCGGAGGTCCGGCATAGAGATGTTCCAGTATTGGAGAAGGCACTTCCCAGCTTCTAAGGAACAAATAGCATGTAAAGTACCTTGATGATGAATTAGTACTTTCGTCTAAAAAAAAAAAAAAACAGCGGTTGGATATGTTGTGATCCCTCAATGCGGTGGTAAAGGGGGTCATTGAACGGTGCTGTTGCAGGGTAGAAGCTGAGATGTCAGCAAACATTTTAACTCCATCGTAAGGAAGGGTGCCTCTCTTTCTGGCGGCCATCATCAGTGATTCCTTAATATGGAAAAAGTGCATGCTGGCCAGAACATCTTGAGGTGTTTTGGGCGGGCCACTCTATGGACTTTATCTATAATAAGGTCATGTTCTGAGATATCAGGAATGAGGAGTTTCATGAGGTCTTGAATAAAGGTGCGTAGATCTTTGGGTCGGCTGTCCTCCGTGATTCCCCTGAACTTTACATTATTTTGGCTGAACCCATCCTCCAGGTCTACCACTTTGGATTTCAGGTGCTCTATTTCTGAGGCCAGGTCATTATGGGCATCTGTGAGCTCGTTATGGGACTCGGCAAAGTCCCCCGGTTTTGTCTCAACATGTGATAGCTGTTTGTTGACTTCAGTAATGGAAGCCTGCTGGGTAGGGATGAGCGAACTCGAACTGTATAGTTCGGGTTCGTACCGAATTTTGGGGTGTCCGTGACACGGACCCGAACCCGGACATTTTCGTAAAAGTCCGGGTTCGGGTTCGGTGTTCGTCGCTTTCTTCGCGCTTTTGTGACGCTTTCTTGGCGCTTTTTGAAAGGCTGCAAAGCAGCCAATCAACAAGCGTCATACTACTTGCCCCAAGAGGCCATCACAGCCATGCCTACTATTGGCATGGCTGTGATTGGCCAGAGCACCATGTGACCCAGCCTCTATTTAAGCTGGAGTCACATAGCGCCGCCCGTCACTCTGCTCTGATTAGCGTAGGGAGAGGTTGCGGCTGCGACAGTAGGGCGAGATTAGGCAGATTAACTCCTCCAAAGGACTTGATTAACTGATCGATCTGCAGCTGTGGATCATTGAGCTGCTGATCCTCAATTGCTCACTGTTTTTAGGCTGCACAGACCGTTTGTCAGTCTCATTTTTCTGGGGTGATCGGCGGCCATTTTGTGTCTTGTGGTGCGCCAGCACAAGCTGCGACCAAGTGCATTTAACCCTCAATGGTGTGGTTGTTTTTTGGCTAAAGCCTACATCAGGGTGAAGCTGTCACACCAAGTGCATTTAACCAGCAATAGTCTGTTCATTTTTTGGCCATATACAAAATCAGGGGCAAGCTGCGCCTGTCACCAAGTGCATTTAACCCTCAATGGTGTGGTTGTTTTTTGGCTAAAGCCTACATCAGGGTGAAGCTGTCACACCAAGTGCATTTAACCAGCAATAGTCTGTTCATTTTTTGGCCATATACAAAATCAGGGGCAAGCTGCGCCTGTCACCAAGTGCATTTAACCCTCAATGGTGTGGTTGTTTTTTGGCTAAAGCCTACATCAGGGTGAAGCTGTCACACCAAGTGCATTTAACCAGCAATAGTCTGTTCATTTTTTGGCCATATACAAAATCAGGGGCAAGCTGCGCCTGTCACCAAGTGCATTTAACCCTCAATGGTGTGGTTGTTTTTTGGCTAAAGCCTACATCAGGGTGAAGCTGTCACACCAAGTGCATTTAACCAGCAATAGTCTGTTCATTTTTTGGCCATATCCCAGTCTAATTCTGTCACTAAATCCATACCGGTCACCCAGCGCCTAAATACTAGGCCTCAAATTTATATCCAGCTAAATCTGTCCCTAGTGCTGTAGCTGGGCGAGTTATTTAGTGTCCGTTCAAGCACATTTCTTGTTCTGGGTTGAAATACAATTCCCAATTTAGCAATTTCATAATTTAGTGGTTCCTGCTATATCAGAGCTCTTTGAAATCTATCCCAAAAAGGGTATATAATATTGAAGGTGCACATAGGGTCATTCAGAGTAACTTCACACACACCCGCTACTGTGTATTTCCAAGTCTAATTCTGTCACTAAATCCATACCGGTGACCCAGCGCCTAAATACTAGGCCTCAAATTTAATTCCCTCTAAATCTCTCGTTACCCACCGCTGTACTGTTGTTGCTGGGCAAGATATTTAGTGTCCGTCAAAGCACATTTTTTGTTCTGGGTTGAAGTACAATTCCCAATTTAGCAATTTCATAATTTAGTGGTTTCTGCTATATCAGAGCTATTTGAAATCTATCCCAAAAAGGGTATATAATATTGAAGGTGCACATAGGGTCATTCAGAATAACTTCACACACACCCGCTACTGTGTATTTCCAAGTCTAATTCTGTCACTAAACCCATACCTGTCACCCAGCGCCTAAATACTAGGCCTCAAATTTAAATCCCTCTAAATCTCTCGTTACCGTTGTCCTGTTGTAGCTGGGAAAGTTATTTAGTGCCCGTCAAAGCACATTTTTTGTTCTGGGTTGAAGTACAATTCCCAATTTAGCAATTTCATAATTTAGTGGTTCCTGCTATATCAGAGCTATTTGAAATCTATCCCAAAAAGGGTATATAATATTGAAGGTGCACATAGGGTCATTCAGAATAACTTCACACACACGCTTCTGTGCATTTCCAAGTCTAATTCTGTCACTAAATCCATACCGGTGACCCAGCGCCTAAATACTAGGCCTCAAATTTAATTCCCTCTAAATCTCTCGTTACCCACCGCTGTACTGTTGTTGCTGGGCAAGATATTTAGTGTCCGTCAAAGCACATTTTTTGTTCTGGGTTGAAGTACAATTCCCAATTTAGCAATTTCATAATTTAGTGGTTTCTGCTATATCAGAGCTATTTGAAATCTATCCCTAAAAGGGTATATAATATTGAAGGTGCACATAGGGTCATTCAGAATAACTTCACACACACCCGCTACTGTGTATTTCCAAGTCTAATTCTGTCACTAAATCCATACCGGTGACCCAGCGCCTAAATACTAGGCCTCAAATTTAATTCCCTCTAAATCTCTCGTTACCCACCGGTGTACTGTTGTTGCTGGGCAAGATATTTAGTGTCCGTCAAAGCACATTTTTTGTTCTGGGTTGAAGTACAATTCCCAATTTAGCAATTTCATAATTTAGTGGTTTCTGCTATATCAGAGCTATTTGAAATCTATCCCTAAAAGGGTATATAATATTGAAGGTGCACATAGGGTCATTCAGAATAACTTCACACACACCCGCTACTGTGTATTTCCAAGTCTAATTCTGTCACTAAACCCATACCTGTCACCCAGCGCCTAAATACTAGGCCTCAAATTTAAATCCCTCTAAATCTCTCGTTACCGTTGTCCTGTTGTAGCTGGGAAAGTTATTTAGTGCCCGTCAAAGCACATTTTTTGTTCTGGGTTGAAGTACAATTCCCAATTTAGCAATTTCATAATTTAGTGGTTCCTGCTATATCAGAGCTATTTGAAATCTATCCCAAAAAGGGTATATAATATTGAAGGTGCACATTGGGTCATTCAGAATAACTTCACACACACGCTTCTGTGCATTTCCAAGTCTAATTCTGTCACTAAATCCATACCGGTGACCCAGCGCCTAAATACTAGGCCTCAAATTTAATTCCCTCTAAATCTCTCGTTACCCACCGCTGTACTGTTGTTGCTGGGCAAGATATTTAGTGTCCGTCAAAGCACATTTTTTGTTCTGGGTTGAAGTACAATTCCCAATTTAGCAATTTCATAATTTAGTGGTTTCTGCTATATCAGAGCTATTTGAAATCTATCCCTAAAAGGGTATATAATATTGAAGGTGCACATAGGGTCATTCAGAATAACTTCACACACACCCGCTACTGTGTATTTCCAAGTCTAATTCTGTCACTAAATCCATACCGGTGACCCAGCGCCTAAATACTAGGCCTCAAATTTAATTCCCTCTAAATCTCTCGTTACCCACCGCTGTACTGTTGTTGCTGGGCAAGATATTTAGTGTCCGTCAAAGCACATTTTTTGTTCTGGGTTGAAGTACAATTCCCAATTTAGCAATTTCATAATTTAGTGGTTTCTGCTATATCAGAGCTATTTGAAATCTATCCCTAAAAGGGTATATAATATTCAAGGTGCACATTGGGTCATTCAGAATAACTTCACACACACACGCTTCTGTGCATTTCCAAGTCTAATTCTGTCACTAAATCCATACCGGTCACCCAGCGCCTAAATACTAGGCCTCAAACGCAGCCGCCTGTCTACAGCCAATGTGGACAAGCTGACGTTCATAAAAATGAACCAGGCATGGATCCCACAGGATCTGTCCGTCCCTTGTCCAGATTAGACATTAACTACCTCCCCTTAACCATATATTATTGGACTCCAGGGCACTTCCTCATTCAATCCTATTTTTATTTTCATTTTACCATTATATTGCGAGGCTACCCAAAGTTGAATGAACCTCTCCTCTGTCTGGGTGCCGGGGCCTAAATATATGCCAATGGACTGTTCCAATGTTGGGTGATGTGAAGCCTGATTCTCTGCTATGACATGCAGACTGATTCTCTGCTGACATGAAGCCAGATCCTCTGTTACGGGACCTCTCTCCTCTGCCTGTGTGCTGGGCCTAAATTTATGAAAATGGACTCTTACAGTGGTGGGTGACGTGAAGCCTGATTCTCTGCTATGATATGAAGACTGATTCTCTGCTGACATGAAGCCAGATTGTCTGTTACGGGACCTCTCTCCTCTGCCTGGGTGCTGGGCCTAAATATATGCCAATGGACTGTTGCAGTGGTGGCTGACGTGAAGCCTCATTCTCTGCTATGACATGCAGACTGATTCTCTGCTGACATGAAGCCAGATTGTCTGTTACGGGACCTCTCTCCTCTGCCTGGGTGCTGGGTAGTGTTGAGCGCGAATATTCGAAAAGCAAATTTTTTTCGCGAATATCGCAACTTCGCGATTTCGCGAATATTTCGAATATAGTGCTATATATTCGTAAAAACGAATATTCGTTTTTTGTTTTTTCCCCCCCCCACAAAATTACAGTACACATATAATTGATTGTTTCCCAAAGGTCCAACAGCTCAGATCTTACTCACATTGCCTAGAAAGTGATTGAGGCGCGAATCTTCGTAAGGCGATTTTATTAGCGCACATGCGAATATCGGCACGTCCCAGAACAGAGGCAAAGGGCTTTGCATTCATACATTAGTGAATTGAGTTGCGAATCTTCGTAAGGCGATTTTATTAGCGCACACGCGAATATCGGCACGTCCCAGAACAGAGGCAAAGGGCTTTGCATTCATACATTAGTGAATTGAGTTGCGAATCTTCGTAAGGCGATTTTATTAGCGCACATGCGAATATCGGCACGTCCCAGAACAGAGGCAAAGGGCTTTGCATTCATACATTAGTGATTGAATTGAGCTGCGAATCTTCGTAAGGCGATTTTATTAACGCAAATGCAAATATCTACACTTGTCCCCAGAACAGAGAGGCAAAGGCCTGTGCATTCATATAGTATAGCACCATATTCGCGAATACGTAGAACTTCGTAAAATTCGATTTACGAATATTCGTATTTTTTATTTTACTTTCCACCTTACAGATTACATTGATCTGTACTCTGTCAACTACTGTCATCACCCCCCACTGTATCTCGATTGATTCCCAAAAGTCTCACATTCCCTAGAAAGTGATTGAGTTGCGAATCTTCGTAAGGCGATTTTATTAGCGCACATGCGAATATCTACACTTGTCCCAGAACAGAGGCAAAGGGCTTTGCATTCATACATTAGTGATTGAATTGAGCTGCGAATCTTCGTAAGGCGATTTTATTAACGCAAATGCAAATATCTACACTTGTCCCCAGAACAGAGAGGCAAAGGCCTGTGCATTCATATAGTATAGCACCATATTCGCGAATACGTAGAACTTCGTAAAATTCGATTTACGAATATTCGTATTTTTTATTTTACTTTCCACCTTACAGATTACATTGATCTGTACTCTGTCAACTACTGTCATCACCCCCCACTGTATCTCGATTGATTCCCAAAAGTCTCACATTCCCTAGAAAGTGATTGAGTTGCGAATCTTCGTAAGGCGATTTTATTAGCGCACATGCGAATATCTACACTTGTCCCAGAACAGAGGCAAAGGGCTTTGCATTCATACATTAGTGATTGAATTGAGCTGCGAATCTTCGTAAGGCGATTTTATTAACGCAAATGCAAATATCTACACTTGTCCCCAGAACAGAGAGGCAAAGGCCTGTGCATTCATATAGTATAGCACCATATTCGCGAATACGTAGAACTTCGTAAAATTTGATTAACGAAAATTCGTATTTTTTATTTTACTTTCCACCTTACAGATTACATTGATCTGTACTCTGTCAACTACTGTCATCACCCCCCACTGTATCTCGATTGATTCCCAAAAGTCTCACATTCCCTAGAAAGTGATTGAGGTGCGAATCTTCGTAAGGCGATTTTATTAGCGCACATGCGAATATCTACACTTGTCCCAGAACAGAGGCAAAGGGCATTGCATTCATACATTAGTGATTGAATTGAGTTGCGAATCTTCGTAAGGCGATTTCATTAGCGCACATGTGAATTTTGCATAGCATATGTATTATGCGATGCGAAAATTCGAATTATCGCATATGCGAAATAATAACGAATTTGAATAATCGCGAATATTTTACGAATATTCTTTCGAATATTCACAAAATTTCGCGAATTCGAATATGGGACATGCCGCTCAACACTAGTGCTGGGCCTAAATTTATGACAATGGACTGTTGCAGTGGTGGGTGACGTGAAGCCTGATTCTCTGCTATGACATGCAGACTGATTCTCTGCTGACATGAAGCCAGATTGTCTGTTACGGGACCTCTCTCCTCTGCCTGGGTGCTGGGCCTAAATATATGCCAATGGACTGTTGCAGTGGTGGCTGACGTGAAGCCTCATTCTCTGCTATGACATGCAGACTAATTCTCTGCTGACATGAAGACAGATTCTCTGTTACGGGACCTCTCTCCTCTGCCTGGGTGCCGGGGCCTAAATATCTGAGAATGGACTGTTCCAGTGGTGGGTGACGGGAAGCCAGATTCTCTGCTATGGAACCTCTCTCCAATTGATTTTGGTTAATTTTTATTTATTTAATTTTTATTTTTATTCATTTCCCTATCCACATTTGTTTGCAGGGGATTTACCTACATGTTGCTGCCTTTTGCAGCCCTCTAGCTCTTTCCTGGGCTGTTTTACAGCCTTTTTAGTGCCGAAAAGTTCGGGTCCCCATTGACTTCAATGGGGTTCGGGTTCGGGACGAAGTTCGGATCGGGTTCGGATCCCGAACCCGAACATTTCCGGGATGTTCGGCCGAACTTCTCGAACCCGAACATCCAGGTGTTCGCTCAACTCTACTGCTGGGGAGTTATCCATGCTGTGAGCTCCCAGTGCATAGAGTGGCTAAAGCGGACCAGCATTTCTTTAAAAAGATTACCGGACGCAGGTTGCTCCGTGGTATGAAAGTCATATAGGGAAGGGAACATTTATGGTCTCTCGGCTCCGCTGTAGGTGCTTTCTGTTGCTGCATTCTGGGCCTCTGCTTCGCAGGGCTCGCAGATGGGAAACCACCAGATGGGGAATCATGGTGGCCTGGTACTGGCGGGGACTCGCATGGTGTAGGCGGAGGGCTTCTTGAGAGGAGATCCCGTTGTGGAAGGAGGCTTAGGGGTAGGAAGTTGGCAGCTCTGGGAGGGATCCATATGGCTTACCGTCTCCGGCGATGAGGCTTGAGGGCTCGAAACCGAGTAGTGCATGGATGAGGGGGATACAGCGCCATCTTGCTAGTTACCCCTTTCAAAGAAAGTCAAGCTTCCCTTTCTTCCGGATCGACTGATTGCCTCTGGTCATCATTTAGATGGGTTATTAGGCTAATAAGGTGAAAATGAAGTAAAATCAGGTTGTGTGCGTTAGCTTTGTCGCTGATTGGGCACAGGAGCTCAGGACTCATGCAGCCATCTTCCTCGGTCATCAGACCACGCCCCCCAAACCTCAATATTTATTACCCAGATTCTCCATTGTTTTGGAGGCCAGGTTTTGCTGGAATAGTTTTCGGGTGCTTTGTCACATTTGAACAGAACCTGAAGTCGGAGCATTAAACCTGCATTTTACAAATGAATTGGGTGTTGCTACCGTTCCTTGTACAGCCAGTAGTCAATATTGGTCCATCAGAAGAGACCCCGAAATGACCCCTTATGCCCAATCTTGTAGGAAGCTGTAAAGTGTAACTACTGTTTTTCAGTTTTTTTTTTTTAATTTGTAGGCAAAATATTTTTTGTACATTTAGTAATTTACTTTTTTTAGGGAGTTTTGTAAACCTTTATTAAAAGGAGTTGATCCATCTTGTACTTTGATGCATATTGCTAGGATATGCCATTATAGTTAGATAGGTGTAAGTCCCACCTCTGAGACCCACACCTGTCTCTAAATGGGCCCCTAAAAGTAAGAGTGTGCACTGCACGCATCAGTGGCATGTTTTCCATTCATTTCTATCAAGTCTCGAAAATAGTCGAAAGAGTTTGCGCAGCTATTTTCGTGAGTCCCATAGAAAGGAATAGAGAGTACTGCACAAGTGCGGCCGCTGCTATGTTCACTTCTATAGGGCTGCAGGAGAATGCCGAGATTTTCAAAAGTCCTCTAGAAATTAAGCTCTCTGCTCACTTTGTGGGTCCCATTCTGGAGATACGTGCGGGTCCCAGTGTCTCTGATGAGACAACCCTTTAAGAATCAGAGTTCCCTTAGCGGCTCTTAGCTCTGCTAAGAAAATCCCATGGTCCTGTGTGCTGAATACGGATAAGGCCTCATGTACACGACCGTTGTGTGCATCCGTGGCCGTTGTGCCGTTTTCCGTTTTCCGTTTTTTTTTTCGCGGACCCATTGACTTTCAATGGGTCAGTGGAAAAATTGGAAAATGCACCGTTTGGCAGCCGCATCCGTGATCCGTTTTTCCTGGCCGTGAAAAAAATACGACCTGTCCTATTTTTTTTCACGGCCAACGGTTCACGGACCCATTCAAGTCAATGGGTCCGTGAAAAATCATGGATGCACACAAGATTGTCATCTGCGTCCGTGATCCGTGTCTGTTTTTTCCTATCATTCCAATGGCAAACTTGACTTAGATTTTTTTTTCATTTTTCATGTCCGTGGATCCTCCAAAAATCAAGGAAGACCCACGGACGAAAAAACGGTCACGGATCACGGACCTACGGACCCCGTTTTTGCTGACCATAAAAAAAAAAAAACGGTCGTGTGCATGAGGCCTTACTGTAAGGTGCGGATGCAGGCTTCTCAACCCTTATGACTTAGAAAATTTTTCTGTAGTAATTTTTTTCCCCACAACTACCATGTATTAACTATCTCAAGGATAGGTGATACATGTTTGAATTCTAGGACCATCATTAATCACTAGGAGCAGCAGGAGGAGTTTGAATGGAGAGGCAGTCGAGCAAGTGCACTGCCACTCCATATGAAGCCTGTGGGGCTGACGGAAACAAACTGAGCGTTGTACTCGGCTATCTACGTCAGTCCCATAGACGCTGAATGTCTGCACAGATGAGAATACTTATGCCCCTTCATATCATTTTCACTGGCCCCCCTGTGCGACTTGTGTAGGAATTATACAATAGTTTCCCTTGAATAAAAAGATGATTTCAGAATTAGTATGTTCTGAAGACCACAGTGCGTGAAAGTAGCTGAAATGTTTCATCATTGTGCCGTCTCAGATCTAGTAGAGACTCTCTATCCTGATCATCTCACCTGCAAAGCTTTCAAAAGTGGCACAGAATGAAACAAACATGAAATCCAGCACTCTATAGCTCCATTTTAGGGTTTTACTTATTTTAGAAAGCCTCATTTACTGTTCATATGCCTAAATCCTCTTTGCAAATATGCTGTATCTTTATACCAGTTGGAGCTGTTTTTTCTTGTACAGAAAACAAAAACCGCATAAGAGAAGGTATGACAACTATACTCCCCCTTGAGGGAACGCTAAGCCAGCAGAATTCTATTGTTTTAGCTCAAGTGAATGGGAACCGAGTTGCCGCATGCCACAATGGATGGTGTCTTCTGCTTCTATTCTGTCCACAGTTTAGTTCCCAGAGGCTGCAGAAAACGGCTGATCAGTAAGGGTGCTGCGCGTTGGACCTCCAGCTTTCTGATATTAATGACTTATCTGGAGAATTGGTCATCAGTTCTAAAAGCTGGAATATCCCTTTGAATTACGCGCATGAGATACAATAAATACAGCAAACACAGAAGTCAAAGTAAACTTCACACTCAAAGTAAACTTCAAATAGAAATCTGATAAAATAATAAGCTAGTCGTAACTTTGCAAAGTGGTGGAATTTGTCTGAACATGCAGATTTTCTAAAATACACTTTTAAAATTGCAGCACCAAGAAGGAAAAGTTGTGGAATTATGGAAATCACAGGATTGATAGACATGTTAATGATATGTATATGATAAAAAAAGGAAACAAAATATTCAGAAAATATCTCGATTCGTTCAGTATGTAGTATGAGCACCATGCGCAGAAATACATGAGCTTCCATGGCTTGGCATGCTATCGGTGAGATCATTAATGGTTGTCTGGGGGATGTTCTGCCACCCTGAATGCACTTGGGCACACAAATCATCAAGATCCGCTAGCACGTTTAGGCCATGCGTGCTGCCCACAGGAGCACAAACATGTGGCCTGGCGTCCTGTCGAAAAACCGCTCCTACGACACTAGAGAAATGACCGTACCACTGGTTCCACGACCAAATCAATGTAAAACTGAGCTGTTAGTGTATCTGAAACGAAGATTAGAGAGGTCCCGCTACCATACATTATGCCACCCCACACCTTAATCCTGGGAGTAGAACTTGTGTGACATTACCTTGTGATGGCCTTTTCATGGTATTGCTCACATGGTATCCAAACCAATCTCTGGCTACCATTGTGTCTGAGACAAAAGAAGATAGGCCTCCATTGCTGTCTTGCTGTGAGCCGCCTTTGAGAGCGGTGGCGAGAAGTCAATGGAACACCTGTAGCTGGGGCTCGTAGCCCAATGTTGTGCAAACGTCTTCTGATGTTTTGTGTAGACACAGTTTACCGCCCCTAAGTTTGAGATGGGATGTCCAGTTTCACTTGCAGTACAGAACGGATCACTGCATGCCATTCTTCTAATCAGGCAATTTGTCCGTGCACAGTTTTGTCTCTGTGCACCTCTTGCTGTCATTCCAGTTTGTTGACATTCTCCCAACCACTGGGACACATAACATTGCTGACATCTCGGCCTGGGTCATCTGCCTGAGTGATAAACAAAGGTCTCTCAGTTCAAGGATTCTGTTCCCCTCAGTTGCATCAGCTGGTAATAACTGGAACACCGAGGAACAGGAGGCATTGCATAATTATCCCACATGACTTGATCCAAGTTTTAAGGTTTCATGTGGGTAAATGTACTTTCAACCTTGCCTTTCTACCACTCCCATGTGCCATAGATTGGAGCTAGGTGCTTGAAAATGTGATAATCTGCAGATCTTAGACATCTACTTCCTCAATTTGCATGACTCTATGGCTTGTCTTGGTGTTGCAATTTCAATGTTGGGTGTATATTGAATTTACGTATGGTTGTAAAGTTTTACCTGATTTGTAAATTGTGTTCTGTACATAGCATGTGTGCATATGAATGTTAGCTGGCCCTTTATATATAGTACAGATATTAATATTACAGAAGCCCAATACTCCTGCAGTTAAACGGTGCCTCCCCCAAGAGATGAAGGAAATTACTTGCTCTTCCTGTTCATGTCTTTTGGTTTACACATTGCTGAGCAGACTCCTCAGCAGGGGCTGACCAGGTGTCTCAACCCCCTCCTTTTGTGATATGGCAAGTACCTTGGGCACCTTTCCTTTCCCACCCTCCTCTGTTGCTTCTATGTGGGTGGAGACCTTCATGTGCTGATTCTTTGTGCTCCATTGACTGCTGATAAAAGCCGTTGAGTGTTCCCTTGGGCATCCATTTGCAGAGTTTTTGCTAAGCAAGCTGATACAGTGTCTTGAATACTTATGTCATGTTGCACATATGTTCCACCACTAATGTCATGCAGATTTTTTTTTTTCCAGACATAACAGTTAACTGAAAAACTCAGCCATCATGTATAGGCTTTTTTAAGGGTAGTTCCACCTTCACAAACCATTTTTTTTGTTTTTATTCCACGTCATCAAAAATTAGGACAACTTTGAAAACAGTCTTCATTAAAAATCTGTCTAGGGCTCCTATGCAGACCTATGCCTGTCCATGGTTACCACAAACCCTGTGTAGTCTCATCTAGGGTTGTCACGATACCAAAATTTTGATTAGATTTCGATACCATAAAAAAAGTATTGCGATACTCAATACCATTCAATACCATGCAAAACAAATAAAACGCAAAAAAAAAGCTATGTGCATTCCACATTTTTTTGGAACGTTCGGCCCATAATCGAATAGTCCGATTTTATTTTTTTCCTGTTACGACGTTCACCGCATATTTTTTTACATTTTTTTTATATTTTAATAGTTTGCACCTTTTCAGGGTGGCGATATGTAATATGTTTATTTTATATGTAAAATTGGGAAAGGGGGTGATTTTGGTGTTTTTATTTTTTTTAACTTTTTATTTAATAACCATTAGCCCCCTTAGGGGCTAGAACCTCGGATCTTTTCATCCCTTGTCCTATTCACCCTAATAGGGATCTATTAGGGTGAATAGGATCTTACACTCTCCCTGCTGCCCTGTGCATAGTGCACACAGCAATAGAGAGATTACCATGGCAGACAGGGCTTCAGTAACATCCTGGCTGCCATGGTAACCAATTGGAGCCCCAGGATTACACTGATGGGGCTTGGATCACAACTGCCACCAATGAAAGGAGGGGAGGGGACTCTTTGGCCACTGCCACCGATGATTTTAATACTGGGGTTGGGGGGGGGGCACACTGCGCCACCAATGAAGATAAGTAACCCTTTAATACAAATACAGGAGGCACCCATCATCTATGACGGATCGCAGCGCCCTGTCATAGAAGCCCGGTGCCGGCTATGTGATTATGCCACCGGCACCCACCGCCTTTGGTGGTGCCACCATCATTGGTGGCGCAGTGGCCACAGCCCCTCCCCTCTTCCTCCTGTCTCTCTCCTTATTGGCAGCAGTGGCACAGGGGGAGGGAGAGAATCCTTCTCCCCTATGCTGCTGATGAGAACATGGAGCGTGCTGAGAGCAGCGTGCGCCATGTTCTCTGATACTAGGCTGTGCAGTAGCGCATACTAGTATTGGTAAATGTCAAATCCCGCAGATACCCAATTGATACTTTTGTACCGGTATCGGCTGCAACCATAAAAGGAAGATTACCTGTATTTTTTTTTTTTTTTTTTTTTTACATGAAGACTATCTGCAGAGTTGCTTCAGTTTTTATTATAGATGCATAAGACCAGTAAAATAAAGGACTGCAGATGTGAAACTACCCTTTAAGACTTGTGCTAAATGTTTTCTTTCTGATGTATATATTTTACATGTTTGCTAGTTACTTCACATGGCCTTCTTTTGGTTTTGTTTGTGCAGAATGCGAAAGAGAGATCCAGGTAGTGCTCCTAACTTAGGAGACAGAGTCCCATATGTGATCATTGGGGCAGCCAAGGGAGTTGCTGCATATATGAAATCTGAGGTAAGAGAAAGTGAACTAATAGACCGTCTCCCTCTATCAGAATGATATGAAAATATCTTAGTTACATAGTTTGGTTAAAAATAAAAAAGACATGGGTAAGGGATGGATGGGGAAGTGAAGGTTAGATAAGGGGAGTGAGACACAGACATCTACACATTTTCATAAGCCTTAATGTTATTTAATTTTAAAGATTCATCTAAGACTTTTTAAAACTACCCATTGTTCCTGTTTTGACCACGTCCTGAGGTAGACTATTCCAGAGATTTATATTTCTTACAGTAAAGAAGACTTGGAGACTGAACTTTTTCTTCTCCAGACAGAGGCTGTGCCCCCTTTTCTTTTGAGGAGATACGGTATATTACATGGAACAGTATTTAACCACACTGTACGGGCCTTATATTTATAGGTTAATCATGTCCCCCCTTAGGTGCCTCTTTTGAAGACTAAATAAATGTAATTTAGTCAGTCATCATAACTAAGATCCTCCATGCCCCTTATCAGTTTAGTTGCTCTCCTCTGTACTTTTCCAGCTGCAGAACGTCCTTTCTATGGACTGGTGCCCAGAAGTGAACTGAATATCCCAGATGAGGCCGCACCAAAGCTTTGTAAAGTGGTAATATCACATCGCTGCCCCGCGAGTCCATGCCTCATTTAATGCATGACAATATACTGCGAGCCTTAGAAGCAGCTGATGGACATTGAATGTCATTATTTAGTCTATGATCTACAAGTACACCCAGATCCTTCTCTAAAAGTGACTCCCCCAGTGTTACCCCCCCCAGGACATATGACACGTATATGTAGATTATTACTACCAAAATGCATAACTTTACATTTATCCACATTGAACCTCATTTGCCAAGTAGATGCCCAAACATTTACAGTGTCTGTCAGCTTGTAGTCTATGGACATCTTCCATAGACTGCACAGTACTACATAGCTTAGTGTCATTTGCAAAAATAGAAACTGTGCTATTAATCCCATCCTCAATATCATTAATAGCGAAATAATAGGGGACACAGTGCTGAACCTTGGGGTACACCACTTATAACCAGGGACCAATCAGAATGGGAAACATTGACGACGACTCTTTGGACACGGTCCTTCAGACAGTTTTCAATCCAGTTTTATAAGCTATACTTTCTAAGCCTTTAATGGTCAATTCTGATGTCCGTAGTGTTTTGCGGTCCGCAAATTGTGGACCGCAAAACACGGACACCGCACATTGCCGGCACTTATATAGAAATGCCTATTCTTGTCTGTGGCTGCGGACAAGAATAGGACATGTTCTATTTTTGGGCGTGTCCACGGACCAGAAGTGTGGATTCGGGCAGCACACTGTGTGCTGTCCGCGGCCCCATTGAAAATGGCGGAACGGATGCGGACATCTGAATGGACCCTAAACCTTATTTTACCTATTAAACGTCAATGAGACACAGTATCAAAAGCCTTTTCAAAATCCAAGAACACTACATCCACAGCCACCAGGCTGTGCACCACCGATATCAGCTCCCTTCTCTTTTGTATATGCAGAGCCAAAAAATCCATTTAGCAACTCCCCATAAGGATTATATAGGCAATCAACCTGCTCTGACCCAGATTTTTTAGCATTTATATTTTTAAATATCTTTTGGGTATTTGCTTTGCGCTCTTTGTCCACCTGCCGTTCATTTTAGTATTTTTGCAGATTTTAGCTGTCTTACAGATTTTGTTAAGACCTTAGTAAATTTCAAAAGCTACAGCTGACCCCTCAGATTTGTATTTTTGTAACGCCCTTTTTGTCATTTATTGCCTTTCTTACAGTAGCTGTAAACCAGTAGCTGTGGGGTTTAATTTTAGCTGTTTATACTTGTTAGCTACAGGAATACATTTTGCTGTGTAATTGCCCAATGTAGACTTAAAGCTCTCACATTTATCCTCTGTACTATTATGTGACAATAGTTACAGTCTGTACTCTGAAATGCTGCCCTCAACCTGGGGAAATTGGCCTTTTTAAAATCGTGTTTTTTTCCTTGCAGCCAGAGTTTGCTTTCTACAGTTCAAGGGGAATATAATTATATTGTGATCACTATTACCAAGTGTTTAACGAACAGTAAGATTTCTAACAAGAACTGCATTGTTATAAATGACCAGATCCAACAGAGCATTGCCCTTAGTTAGATCATCTACATACTAGCCCAGGGATCAGCAACCTCCGGCACTCCAGATATTCTGAAACTACAACTCCCAGAATGCTCTATTAACTTCTATGTGAGTTGTCAGAGCAGCCGACCATGTTTGCATGCTGGGAGTTGAAGTTTCACAGCAGCTGGAGTGCCGAAGGTTTCTGATCCCTGTACTAGCAAATAAAATGGTCCTGCAGTAAATTGAGGAATTTTCTCCCCTTTGCAGTTGAGGTAGAGCCATGTCCCTATTCAATATCTGGGAACGTCAAAATCTCCCATTATAACCACTGTACCATCCTCTATTTGGCAATTCAGCTGAACATCATTTTCCTCTGTGATGTTAGGGTGTCTATAGATTACACTAAGCATTATTTTTTTCAGAGTTTATTTCCCTTTATAGTTCCACCCATAAGACTTCAACATCCTCACCATGTTCAGCCACAATTGCCTCTTTCACACTCTCTTTCATATCACATACAGGCGCAAGCCACCTCCTTTTCTATTGACCCGGTCTTTCCTAAAGAGTGTAAAACCCTGAAAATTAATAACCCAGTTGTGTGAAGAGTCCGTTAATGCCTTTAACTCATATAATGAAGGTGAGCAATAAAGCCAATAATACACTGTTACTGACTCCCAAAAGCTGTCCTTTTATCTGTCTATGGTCTGTCAACTGAATGATCATTTAGCTGACCAATTTCACCTCCACTTCCCCCATTGCCATGAATTTCTACTTTGCCAAACATGTTATTTTTAAAGTGTTCAGGACATAGGCAGTTGCTCTACAACTCCCATGACTCTTTTGTCAGAGAGGACCAAAGAATAGGATGGGGTTGCATTCCAATGTGTTCATCCACATGGAATATGTTGATCTGACTTTTGACTATATTTTCCTTAATGTTTTCCTTGTCATATAGGCGTGTACTATATCTTCCCCTCTTGAGCATGTACCACGTGAACTGATTTGAAAACAGAGGCAGGACTGATTTATCACTGGTTGGGTGATAGTAGAAACCCTTCCCCTACTGCCCTGACAACAGTTGGCACAAAGCAAAAGTAAGCCCTGCCCTTACAAAAGAACACTTCCCTTTTCCTACACATGAAACATGGAGAAACCCCATGAATTTTTTATTTTATTTTATTTTTTATTTATTTTTTTAGCAGCGGCTTGCAGAACTCCCTACTATTGGATAGTTAAGTAAAGTCTACTTTCTAATTTGTCTCCTTATGTACTCATGAGGTTTTGCTGCATTTGAAAACACGATAGGTGAGATTTCTCAGAACTGCTTAAAGGAAATTTGGAGCTGATGCATCTAGCAACAAATCTAATGCCTGCTTTTATTCTTCAGAAGGATTTTTGAAAAATGGCAGCAATCTTATTTGCTGATTTTCTTTTGTAGCCGTTTTTAGACATTTCTCACCTGTGCAGTGGCTTAATATTTATTTCCTGTCCTCAGGATATATAATCAATATCAGATCGTCAGGGTGTGACTCCAGTTATCCCTGCCGATCAGCTATTTCAAGCGGTAGTGCTGGTCATGCTAGCACTGATTCTACGTCAAAATTTCCTGCATGCCTTTTTCTTTGGGCAGTTTCACTTGAATAGGACAGAGCAGTTGTAAGATTAACACACAAGTAATTTAGAAGAGGAAGCCGTGCTCGCACAACCGCCAACCCTTCAAACAGCTGATTGGTGAAGGTGACTGGAGTCAGACCCATGCTGATCTAATATTGTTGATCTATACTGAATATACGTCCTCAATATTAAACCACTTCACAACCCCATTAAGCATTACACAGTGCCCATTCAAACTAGTCTGTGTAACTCCGGACAAGGTCCTTCACAGGAAATGCTCAGTGTGGCCGCTTTTGCACTCAGAGTATAAGATGAAGGTCCGCTTTGGTGCGACCTCATCTGGAATATGCAGTTCAGTTCTGGGCACCTGTCCATTGAAAGAATGCCCTGGAGCTGTAAAACGTACAAAGTACAGCGACTATACTGATAAAGGGCATGGAGGTTCTAAGTTATGAGGAAAGATTAAAAGAATTCCCTCTCTTTTAATACCGTATACCTTATTGCGTATATGAACTTCGGTTTTGTAAACTGCAAAACTTCTTTAAGTTGGCCATACTCTTGAGAGTGCTGTTGGTCATATTCTGTTTTGAGTGTCAGCTCTTTGACCTGTAAACATGCATACTCAGCAGTGTGAAGAGGGGGAATAAGTTGTTGCCAGACCCCACTGGTTGCAACTGTTTTCCTGTAGGCTACCCACGCCTTGACCCACAAGAAGGTCGAAATTGTTAGGGAAGAGAATCCTGTCTGGGTTCTGTACTGTTTTTCAAAAACACCATAAATTGGATATAGGCAAATACAGTAGGTGTCGTGTGTGTCTAAGATTATATTTCTCCTGTATATCTGTGTAGAAATAGAAGCGTTTTTCCTGTGAGTTCCAAAGGTCCCCAACTTTAGCTATACCTCTCTCCCTCCAAGTTACAAAGTGTTGAGACTCTATACCCGCTGGGAACTCTGGATGACCCCAGATATGCATGTGGTTTGATAGCTTGAAAGGGAGATCAAATATTTTGCGCACCTCCTTTCAAGCAGCAAGTGTGTCTTCATTAATAAGCTAGCTTTTATGGAGGAGGGGATCATTGTCAGTTTGGCATGTAAAAGCCCCCCTCATCCAACTGTCGGGTATTGCCTCTGGTAGTTCCATTACTCAGGAGCAGCAATTCAGGTTTGGTAGCATTTACTTTAAAACCTGATACTTTGCCAAAGTCATCTAGGAGTCTAAACACATTCCCCAGGTCCCTATGCGAGTTATCGAAGAATAACAATAAATCATCGGCGAAGATTGCGTGCTTTATTTGTGTGGTGCCTATCTTTATGCCCTTAATATCGGTACTTGAAGCTACCCCTGCCCTGGTACCTTTGTGTAAATTGAAGGGGGCTGAAACAAAACCCGGGGTGTGTTTTCTAGCCTATGGACCAGTATATAAGGCTTTGAGATAGTTTCTAAAAGGGTCCTTGAATCCCGTATTATCTAATACCGAGCCCATCCATCCCCATTGTCAAATGCTTTTTCTGTGTCTATTGTCACTATAGCCAGGGATGGATGGGCTCTCGGATGCGCCTTCACCTCTTCCAGCACTGCCAACACCTTGCAGATATTTGTGACAGCCGCTCTACCTTGCACAAACCCAACTTGCGCCTGGTAGATCAGTTTGGCAATATGAGTGCTAATCTGTCGGCCAGGATCTTTGAGGCAATCTTAAGGTCCACATTAATCAGTGAGATCGGGCGGTAAGAAGAGGCCATAATAGGGTTTTTACCTGGTTTTGGTAACACTTTTATGTGTGCTGTGTTAGTATGTAAGGGTATAGTCGAGCCCTGCATGTAACCCGTATATATTTGTAAGAGTGTTGGGGCAATTTCCTGAGCTAGGATTCAGAAGAATTCTCCCGTGAACCCATCTGGGCCTGGTGCCTTTCCCAAGGCTAAATTTTTTTTATTGTAGTAACAACTTCTTCCTTAGTTATTGGAGCATTGAGTGTATTTCTGTCTTGATCTGTTATGTTAATACATTGGTTTTCAGCCACTCTTGTCTCTCTGCTATGCTACATTTCGATTTCTCATATAGTTTGGCGTAGTAGTCCCTCAATATCTTATTGATCTCTTTAAGGTGATGACTTATTTCTCCCTTCTCATCCTCGAGGGCAGTGATGATATTCAGGGGCCTCTGGCCCTTTGCTAGTCTAGCCAACAAGCTACCTGCTTTATTTCCATACATGAACAGGTGGGCTTCCCATTTTGATAGCGCTAGTTTTTCCCAGGTCAGGAGCCATGTTTCATATTCTGCTTTCGCTTGCTGCCAATTTTTTTTTCAAGAGAGTGGTTGGATTATTTTGGAAGGCTATATATGCCGCTCTCAGATCATTACTGAGATGGATAAGTTTAAGCTTCGCTGTACGTTTCCTGTTATACATGTACACAATGATTTTACCCCGTAGAACTGCTTTCCCCGCATCCCACAATAGTTGAGGATTTGGTGACTTCTCATTTTCTTGCTTATACTCTAGCCACCAGCCCCGCAATAGGTCCCTAAAGTTTTCATCTTTTAATAGGCCTGAGGGAAACCGCCATCCAAAGTCAGTGCCCCTGGGTATCTTTTCACTTATTAAAATGGACATCGGGGCATGATCGGAAATTACCATGTCTTTGATTTTGGGGTCTGTAAAGAGGCCTATGCCCCCTCTATTGACTAGTATATAATCTATACGCGACCAGGCTTGGTGTGCATGTGAGAAATCGGTGAATTCCCTACCTTCTGGGTTAAATAATCTCCATGTATCAAGAAGATCTGCATCCCTCATGAGGAGTGACAATCTGTTTACCTATACCCCGTTTATCGGATAGTTTTACTGCACTTTTTCTGTCCTCTTCCCGGTTGACTATGGCATTCATGTCTCCACCTACTATCTTCAGTTGAAGAGGATTGTGCGCTATACGTTTAACATTTTTTGTGGAGTTTTTCCTGTAGGGACAAAGGAACTGCAACATGCCCGATCCCTCTTACAGTTGGGAGGCTCCTAAAGTAAGATTTTATTTTGTGCGTGTACAGCTCAAGGGTTACGAGAAAGTTCCATTTAAGCACTTGCCTACTATATTCTGAAGCTTAGAGGGGTAACCTGGTTTATCAGATAGCCAAGTACAGTGCTGGACTTTCTCCAGCATGCTATAGAATGAATGGAGCGGCAGTGCACGTGCTCTACCAGCCACTCCAATAATTCTTGGGTGCTAGACCACTATTCTTGGGATTGTCCCCCCCCCCCCCTCCCACCCCCCAAATCTAATATATATGGATAAAAGATAACTGCTTCCAGAATACACTTTTAACCTAAGAATTGACAGATCTCACATATTACATGTAGTTGTAAGCAACAATTATAATGTCAACCCCCATTTCCGCCACAATTTCACCCACTCTCCAGATGCTCGGTCTTATTTGCATGTGGTTTCCCCCAGAACTGCCTTTAATAGTAATTAATATAAAATCATACACTGCAGCACTGCTTTCCCTTTATGCCTCACAAATGTATTTATCTAGTCCCTTGAGTCTATATGGACCCTGGATCTGGTCACCACTCAGACATGGCAACGAAACAAACCTTTGGATTATTAGTGAGAGAGACACACCTTTAAGGGGCTCAGGTGCACTTTAGGAGAGAGTGAGTTTAGATACAGGTTGCACTTCTGCTTTTTGAGTATTTTTCTTCAGAGGCTGGTCTGGCAGAGAAAGTGGTTCCCTGTCACCAGGGACCAGAGGTTGCTGTCTGGCTTCCAACTTCTGCAATCTCTCTATTAACTGAGCTTAGTCAGTGAGAGGCACAGGTCCTATTGTGTGCTGTTTCCCCAATTGTGTCACTATAGAGGAACTGATTTAGAGTGAATTGAGTATTTATTATGTATCCGGTGACCTATATGACAGAGATTTTTTTTTTTTTCGATTAGCACCACAACAAAGGGCATTCAACAGTAAAAGCCAATCTTCTAAACTTTTGTCAGTTCCCGTTGCTTTTATGATAAGTTCTTCCTAAACAATGACTCTTTTGAAACCACGCCAAATAAAGGGAATGAAATTCCCCCTGAAATCTGAATATAACACTTAAAATACACCTGTCCTATGTCAACAAGTGGGAAATTACTTCCCTTTCAATGGATCACAAGATCATAACGTTGCTTTACGCAGTGTGGAGCAAAAGGGTATTAATGCAGGCCAAGCATGGAAAATTCCAATTTACTGTGCTTGTCCTTTTGGTGCCATCAGCGGAGTACAGATGCTGTTTTTTTTTTTCCTGTATTCTCTGAACATATTATGTTCCTGCATTCAGTGCATGGCATCGGGAATGTGCTTGGCTCTTTCCATAACTACCATGATTGGAGAGAACCCTGATATTACACCATTGAGTCTCCACCATTTCGGATGACACTGATGCATCCGGGTCTTGGCACATGCGCACTTGAAGCACTGTGTTCACCTGATGTACAAATGTATACACATGTATTATCATTATTATTTATCACCTGTATAGGCATGGGTTAATGCTAATCATGTTTGATGTCACTTCCTCACACTATAAGTATGTTCAGTTTGTATTGCCACATTGCTTGAGAAAGGCTTCATGTTGGATCCGTAACGTCGCGTCACCACTGGGTGAATAAACGGCTTTCTTTTTTTCACCTTACTGGAGTGCTGCTCTGTTTTTCATTGAGAGATATAGATAGATAGATATAGATATATATCTATATATATATATATATATATATATATATATATATATATATATCTATATCTATATATATACACACAGTACAGACCAAAAGTTTGGACACACCTTCTCATTCAAAGAGTTTTCTTTATTTTCATGACTATGAAAATTGTAGATTCACACTGAAGGCATCAAAACTATGAATTAACACGTGGAATTATATACATAACAAAAAAAGTGTGAAACAACTGAAAATATGTCATATTCTAGGTTCTTCAATTAGAAACTGATCCGTTTGTCTGTATGACAAATCCGTTTGTCTGTATGACAAACGGACAGACGGATCCATTCTTGCAATGCATTTGCGAGATGGATCCGCCTACAAATGCTCTCCGTTTGCAGGCGGACTGCCGGATCACTCTGCCGCAAGTGTGTGAAAGTACCCTTAAAATACATTGCAAGCTGCTTGATTATGTTCAGTGTCAATGCTCTAAGCTGGGCTTCATTTTCAGTTTCCAGCCCCTCTTCTCTAATCTAAGCTAGAATTGACACTGAAAATAATCAAACAGCTTGCAATGTAATGTAGTACAGGTAAGCTGCAGAGGCCAAAAACATATTAATTTTGAATGGGCTTTTTTTTCCGCATAAATGCCGTAATAATTTCAAAGATGACCATAGCCTTTAAGAATTTATTTTTTTCTTATACAACCAAATGAATCCGTGGCTGTTTGGTAATACGAAGTCTTCCAAAAATGTTTTATAGTGTTGTACTTAAGTGTTTATTTGGTTTTATTTTTTTTTTTATTTTTGTTCTAGGATCCTATCTATGTTCTTGAGAATAACATCCCAATTGACACTCGGTATTATTTGGAGCAACAATTGGCAAAGCCTCTGCTAAGAATATTTGAGCCCATCCTGGGGGAGACTAAAGCGGAGAGCGTGCTTCTGAGTGGGTATTCACTTTATAAAATGTTCCTGTTGATTTTCTAAAGGGGTTACTTGTCTGACAGTGGAGTATAGAGAGACTGTAGTATAAATATTCCTGACTATTCAAAACCAGGTTAAAGGAAATTCATTGTTAACTTTTGATGATTTTCTGACCAGGAGAAGGTGCTACATGAGGTCAATACAAAAAATAAAAATAAAAAATCATAAACGGTTTAGACCAAGTTCTCACTTCAGTTATTTGGTCAGTTATTTCCATCAGTGATTGAGAGGCAAAACCAGGTGCGAGTCAAAAATACTGATTGGGTGCAGATCTTTCCCTTATACCTCATCTCAGAGTAGGCTTCACAATGGGTTTTGGCTCACAATAACTGATGGCAATAACTGACCAAATTACTGTAGTGTGAACACAGCCTTAGGATACTTTCACACGACCATATGTGTTTTGCGGGGCTACGTAACGGACATACGGATGAGGACGGCACATGGTGTGCTGTCCGCATTTTTTGCGGACCCGTTGAAATGAATGGGTCGTCATCCAATCCGCAGAAAAAACGGTATGGACACGGAAACAGAATACTTTCATGTTAATGTAGCCTTAGTTGCATAGTCTGGATTACCAAAATCGGTGATAAAAGTAGATATGTTGAAAATTAGGAACAGTAGTATGTATTTATCTGCATTCATTATGATAATTGCAATCATAATTACCTGCACAAACATCTCCAGCTCCAAGATAATCATGGACACATCAATTACTTTTTAATAGTTGACTTTATGGATAGTTGGTAAACCTGCATCTCCAGGAGGCATGACACAGTGCAGAGCTCTGAGGTCAGAATTGTTGTCATATGGAGTATACAGGTCTGGAGAGCTGCCTAGTGAACCTACACTACACTAGTAGTCTCTGGTGTCACTTAATGACTACTTTCATCACACGTTATTAATGCTTAAATGGGAACTAAAGCATTGTCCTCTGAAACTGGAGACCTTCAGGACTTCTGCATGAAGACATTGATCTCCAGATTGACTAACTGTGGGTTTAGCTTGTGGTCTGTGTTCATAAGATCTTGCTATAGTCAACTATTCTTTACTTTACATTATTATCCAACATGAACATGTAGTAGAAATAAATGAGTCATCAAGTGATCAGTCAGTTCTAGATGGTAGTTTGTGCAGAAATAGAGGGCAAGAGTAAGGACCTGAGCGACTTGTGACCGCTAGATGAATGGGTCAGATCATCTTCAAAAGGTGGTATTTGTGAGCCATTCCCAATATGCAGTAGTTAGTCCCCACCAAAAGTAGTCCAAGGTTACACAGGGCCGGATTAAGAGCATCATGGGCCTGGTGCTGAGGATTTTGCTGGGCCTTTTTATGGAACTGCACTCAGTGTCTTAATTACATATATATTTTATCGATACCATTAAAGTATTTTGTTCCTGCAACTACCCCTTCATTTGGCGTCTATCTTAGCAACATGGAGCGGGAGGGTGGGGGGCACCGTCAGGGCACTATAGTGTCAGGAAAACCGCTTTGTTTTCCTGACACTATAGTGATCATTTAACATGACTATGAAGATTACGGTTTTCTAGCTGCTGTGGACTGTGGACAACAGCAGCTAGAAACAGTAATTTTCATAGAGCTGTGTTATGATTTATGGACACAGCACTCAGCATGCTTAGCCAGTCAGATAGAAGGCTGAGAGCTGGGTCTAAATAACATAACACATTAAAGGGATTCTGTCACCAGGTTTCACCCCTGTCAGCTAAAAATATGCTGATGTTCAGGGCGTCTTCACGATTCCTAATGTGGGCTTATAAATGTCATCTGTGGGCTTATTTAGCTAAAAAACAGCTTTTACTAACCTGTCAGTCAAACAAATAAGGTGCCCAAGGGGATGTTAATGGATGCAAGGTGCCGTCTGCACCCGCCGCCGTTCGTGCCCAGCGCCGCCTTTCCAGACTTCTGCACCGCCTCCTAATCCTCTGTGCCACCTCTCGCCCTCCCTCTCTCCCCCCTCCTCCTGCTGTAAGATCTCGCGCATACAGGGGTTGAGCGAAGTGCCGGCGCATGAGCACTTCACTGTAAGAAGCCAAATGGAGAAGTCCGCACGGCGCATCAGGCAGAGTCCTGTGCGCAAAATCTTACAGCAGAAGGAGGTGGGAGGGAGGGAGGGCGAGAGGCGGCACAGAGGATTAGGAGGCGGCGCAGAAGTCCGGAAAGGCGGCGCTGGGTGCAGACGGCACCTTGCATCCATTAACATCCCCTTGGGCACCTTATTTGTTTGACTGACAGGTTAGTAAAAGCTGTTTTTTTTAGCTAAATAAGCCCACAGATGACATTTATAAGCCCACATTAGGAATCGTGAAGACGCCCTGAACATCAGCATATTTTTAGCTGAGGGGTGAAACCTGGTGACAGAATCCCTTTAAAGGGAACCTGTCACCGGTATTTTGTGTATATAGCTGGGGACATGGTTTGCTAGATGGCCGCTAGCACAACCGCAATACCCAGTCCCCATAGCTCTGTGTACTTTTATTGTGTAAAAAAAACAATTTGATACATATGCAAATTAACCTGAGATGAGTCAGGGACAGGACTCATCTCAGGTTAATTTGCATATGTATCAAATTGTTTTTTTTACACAATAAAAGCACCCAGAGCTATGGGGACTGTGTATTGCGGATGTGCTAGCGGCCATCTAGCAACCCATGTCCTCAGCTCTATACACACAATCCCGGTGACAGGTTCACTTTAAAGGAATTACTGTTTCTAGCTGCTGTGGACTGTGGACTAGCAGCTAGAAACAGTAATTTCTTTATGTGTTATGTTATTTAGACTGAGCTCTCAGCATGCTTAGCCAGCCTTCAATCTGGCTGTGCTTCTTGAGAGTCACAGTCCACAGGCTCAGAAACAGCCTGTGGACTGTGACTCTCAAGATGCAAAGCCAGATAGAAGGCTGGCTAAGCATGCTGAGAGCTGTGTCCATAAATCATAACAGCACTATGATTGCCCTCCCTTCCAACTAGATGAGTTTGTCTGATACCTGCACCCTCCAGAAGCTCCTGCTGCTGCCTGTCTCCGTGTGGCCGAGCGCTGTGGGCCATCCCCGTCCGTGTGCTGGCCTGGTCGAAACTGCTGTGGTGCAGGAGGGATAACCGCGAGCGCACTCAGTTCATATCTGGCGGGCCGGCATTACAGGAACCGCACCAGCTGCTCTGACGTCCTGCCGCCGGATATCCTGTGACGTATATCCGGCGGCAGGACGTCAGAGCAGCTGGTGCTGTTCCTGTAATGCCGCGGCCCGCCGGATATGAACTCAGTGCGCCCGCGGTTATCCCTCCTGCATGCTGCGCTGTGTACAAACTAACAGAGGACTTTTAGCGCCGGCCGCTCCCGACGACCTTTTGGCTGGCGGATGGGCCTATTTTATGATAGGGGCCTGGAGCTGCAGCTCCATCAGCCCCTACGTTAATCCGGCCCTGCCAAGGTAGGACAACTGGTGAATTGGAGACAAAATCATGGGTGCCCAAGTCTCCTTGATGGAAATAGGTTGCAAAGGTTAGACTGTCTGGAACAGAACAGGTACTGTAGCACAAAAGGCGAATATTGGTTATGACAGAAATATTTCAAAACATACTGGGCATTACGTTTTGCTGCATAGTTGTAAACGGTCCTGGCCTGCATGCATATTGTGTAATGTACCACCTATCATTTCCCTAGTCGTCTCCATAACACCACATCCTAAGACTGACTTCCTCTGATAGGACAGGAAAAACACAGAGAGATTTAAATCCCACCCCTTCCCCTTTATCGCCTGTGTTTTCCCTGTCCTACCAAGATAGGAAGCAGGAGAGGTGCATGGAGGCTCTTTGGGTCCACCTGTGAAAGTGCCCCCATAATGTACCAGGGGGGGGGAGAGAGGGGGCCACAAGGTTAGCTCGCACAGGGCGCCTGAACACCTAAGGCCGGCCCTGAGCTGCAGTATCCATTAAGAAACTAGTTGCCATTTTTAGTAGAGGAATGCTTTCTAGAATCTGATCCATCCACCTCCTAGTGCCCCCCATAATGTACCAGTATAAAATGCTCCAGTAGATGCCCCCAGTGTCCCCCATAATTTGCAAGTATAAAATACCCCTTCTTAGAGCCCCCGTAGATGACCCCATAGTACTCCTCTCCCCCCTTCCCCTTACTACCCACCATGTGTCCCAGTATAAAATTGTACTGTACAGAGAGCCCATATAAAAGACCCCTTCTTTGTGGCCTCAGTAGATGCCCCTATAGTGCCCCCAATCATGTGCCAGTATTAACAGCCCCCCTGTGCCAGTAATAATAGCCCCCTGTGCCAGTAATAATAGCCCCCTGTGCCAGTAATAATAGCCCCCTGTGCCAGTAATAATAGCCCCCTGTGCCAGTAATAATAGCCCCCTGTGCCAGTAATAATAGCCCCCTGTGCCAGTAATAGCCCCCTGTGCCAGTAATAATAGCCCCCTGTGCCAGTAATAATAGCCCCCTATGCCAGTAATAATAGCCCCCTATGCCAGTAATAATAGCCCCCTATGCCAGTAATAATAGCCCCCTATGCCAGTAATAATAGCCCCCTATGCCAGTAATAATAGCCCCCTATGCCAGTAATAATAGCCCCCTATGCCAGTAATAATAGCCCCCTATGCCAGTAATAATAGCCCCCTATGCCAGTAATAATAGCCCCCTATGCCAGTAATAATAGCCCCCTATGCCAGTAATAATAGCCCCCTATGCCAGTAATAATAGCCCCCTATGCCAGTAATAATAGCCCCCTATGCCAGTAATAATAGCCCCCTATGCCAGTAATAATAGCCCCCTATGCCAGTAATAATAGCCCCCTATGCCAGTAATAATAGCCCCCTATGCCAGTAATAATAGCCCCCTATGCCAGTAATAATAGCCCCCTATGCCAGTAATAATAGCCCCCTATGCCAGTAATAATAGCCCCCTATGCCAGTAATAATAGCCCCCTATGCCAGTAATAATAGCCCCCTATGCCAGTAATAATAGCCCCCTATGCCAGTAAATAGCCCCCTATGCCAGTAATAGCCCCCTATGCCAGTAATAGCCCCCTATGCCAGTAATAGCCCCCTATGCCAGTAATAGCCCCCTATGCCAGTAATAATAGCCCCCTATGCCAGTAATAATAGCCCCCTATGCCAGTAATAATAGCCCCCTATGCCAGTAATAATAGCCCCCTATGCCAGTAATAATAGCCCCCTATGCCAGTAATAATAGCCCCCTATGCCAGTAATAATAGCCCCCTATGCCAGTAATAATAGCCCCCTATGCCAGTAATAGCCCCCTATGCCAGTAATAACCCCCCCCTTTGCCAGTAATAACAGCCCCCCCCCCCTTTGCCAGTAATAACAGCCCCCGCCAGTAAAAGTATTGTATATAATTAAAAAAAAAAAACACATACTTACCTCCATGTCAGTGATGCGATGCAGGCCTCTTCTGGCCTGTGTCCCACGCTGTATGGCTCAGGCGGCGCGATGATGTCATCGCGCCGGCCTCTGATAGGCTGCCGGCACTAGGCCGGCAGCCTATCAGAGGAAGGGAAAGGGACACGCCTCTCCCTCCCCTACCGCAGCACAGGCAGGCATCTGTATCGCTGTCCTGAGGACGGCGATACAGATGACTGGAGATGAGCGCTTTCACAATGGAAGCGCTCATCTCCCTGTGCCCCGCTGCCGCCGCCAGCTCGCTCGCCTGCCGCAGCCCGCATATTACACTGCGAGCTGTCGGCCGCCTGGCGCCCCTGTCGCTATGGTGCCCTGTGCGGCCGCACAGCCCGCACACCCCAAAGGCCGGCCCTGCTGCAGCTTAATCCGTAGAACTCTCAGCACACACGGCAGTGTTATCTAACACACTAAGACAGGTTCTATGGCTCAAAGCTTGGGCTGGGGATATTTCATCCAAAAGCAAGCTCATTTCCCTTCCCTTTCACGGGCCAAAACGTTTTTGGACTAGTTCTAGACAAGATCTTAGAAAACGCCGCTGACAAAAAGAGGTGTTTTCCAGAAGACAGATTTAAATTAAAAAGACAACATTTTCGTGGCCGTCAGTACCAATCGGAACACAAGAAAGATAAGAGGAAATCAGGGAGGTGGAGTTATGCAAAAGTAGGTAAGGGAAGAAATTTCCTTTTTAACCCTAACAGAGGGGAGACCACCTCCTCTAACCCGAAACAATGACTCCATACAAGTAGGTGGAAGACTCGGCTCCTTTTTAAGAACTTGGCAGCAAATAACATCAAATTCATGGATCCTAAACAACATAAGAGTGGGTTACCGTGTGGAATTAGTCTTCCCCTTCAGAAAAATTTGTTATCACCACTCTTCCCCCCTCCCAACAAGGTACCTTAACGACAGGCATAGAAGATTTACTAAAATTAGGAGCAATAGGACCTGTCCCGAAAAATCAGCTAAGAGAGGGCCACTACTCTCGCCTATTCTTAGTAAAAAAACAAACGTGAAGTCTAGAATTATAATAAACCTAAAACCCTTAGACAAACATGTTACATATCAAAAGTTCAAGATGGAAACTTTAAGATCAGCAGTAAAATTAATAAAAAGGAAAGTGGTATTGGGCTCAATCGATATGAGGGATGCTTATTATCATATCCCGAGACACACACAACATCGAGAAAATTCCTAAGATTTGCAATACACAGGAGGGGTCACATCCAACATTATCAATTTGTATGCCTCCCCTTCGGAATTTCCTCAGCGCCGAGAGTCTTCACCGAGATCATGGCAGAGTTGGTAATGGCCCCAAGACGAGAAGCAATCAGTGTCATCCCATATCTGAATGATCTTCTAGTGATAGTGGACAACAAAGATCTACTGCAAAATCACTTACAGAAAGTTCTGGACCACCTCCAATTCAGAGAAATCAGATCTTTCCCCAAGCAGCCAAAAACTGTTTCTAGGGATGTCTTTGGATTGATCAAAATAGAGAAACTGAAAAACCAGATAAAGCAGAATCTCCTCTTTTTCAAATTCTCTTATCAGAACAGCAATGAAGATTCTAGGAAGTCTCTCATCCTGTATCCCGGCAGTCGCTTGGGCTCAATTCCATCTAAGACCCCTTCAAAAATGTATGCTATCCAAGTGAAACCAGTCACAGGTGACCCTAAACAAAGTAAATTTTCTAGGCTAAAATGTAAAAAATTCCCTAAAGTGGTGGCTCATGGACAACAACCTAGAGAAGGGAATATACTGGAAGCAGGAACATCTTGTAATCACAACGGACGCCAGTCTTCAGGGTTGGGGGGGGCTGTAGTTCAGCAGGAAACCTATCAGGGCAGATGGCCACTCCTCATAAGACAACAATCCTCGAACTTCAGAGAACTACAAGCAATTTGGGAAGCTCTGGAGTAAACATCGCATTTATCAAAAGACCGTAATGTTCTATTTTATTCAGATAATTTCAACAGCAGTATCCTTCATTCAGCATCAGGGAGGGATGAGACGCCATCCACTTCAGAGTCTAGCAAACAAAATATTTTCTTGGGCGGAACAAAATATAATCTCTATCTCGGCAGTTCACCTAAAGGGATCTTTAAATATAGAGGCAGATTACCTGAGCCGTCATGTTCTGGATCCTGGGGAGTGGACATTATGCCCAGAAGCATTTCCAGCTAATAATAAAAAAGTGGGGCAAACAGTCAATAGATCTTTTCGCCTCCTGAAAAAAAGTAGACAATTTTTTTCCCTCAACCCGAGAGATCTCCCGAACGGCAATGGATTCTTTCAATCAGGACTGGACATCTCACCTAGTATACGTATTCCCACCTATAACTTTAATTCCCCAGGTCCTCCAGAAATTTCCAAGAGAGAAATGTATCTTTATGTTGGTGGCTCCCTTCTGGCCCAAGAGAAGCTAGTTTGCACTTCTAAAGTCACTCAGCATGGAAGCCCCCCTTCTACTACCTCTGAGTTCAGATCTGTTGTATCAAGGTCCTATTCCCCATCCAAATGTAAAAATCCTAAAGTTGTCGGCCTGGATTCTGAAGAATCCATCCTCTTAAAATTGGGGTTATCTAGTAAAGTTGTTTCCACCCTACTCCTTAGCAGGAAACAAAATACAAACAAGGCGTATGTTTAGAGGAAATTCCCCTCTTGGTGTGGAGATTTGTTTGATCAATTTAGACCCAACATATCAACGATATTAGATTTTTTTCAGGACGGATTAGACCTAGGTCTTTCTCCTAATACCCTAAGGCAGGCATGTCCAAACTGCGGCCCTCCAGCTGTTGCAAAACTACAACTCCCAGCATGCCCTAATAGCTATCCAGGCATGCTTCGAGTTGTAGTTTTGCAACAGCTGGAGGGCCGCACTTTGGACATGCCTGCCCTAAGGGTTAAAATTTCAGCATTAGGGGCTTTATATAATACTAGTCTGGCTGAGGTTCCCTGGATAACCAGGTTCCTGAAAGCAGCAGACAGGCTTAGACCAGCAGTGAGGAATATGGTAGCTCCTTGGAACCTTAACACTGTCATGGCAGGGCTAACTTTCAGGCTCCTTTAAACTGTTAGAATTGATTTCCATAAAATGGCTCACCTTTAAAAAACATTTTCTTGTTAACTATAATATCAGCGAGACGTGTCTGTGAACCCCAGGCCTCATCTATTCAGGATCCTTTCCTCAGTATTTTTCAGGACAAGCTAGTGTTTAAGTTAGATCCCAGTTTTTAACCAAAAGTCATTTCTACCTTCCATAGATCGCTGGATATAGTAATTCCCTAGTTTTGTGCCAACCTAAAAAAGAGGCTATTTTTCATACCTTAGATATCAGCGAGCAGTACTAAGGTATCTGTAAATGACAAAGGATTGGAGAATTGACAAGAATCTTTTTGTCCACTTTTGCGGGCCAAATACAGATAGAAGACCGGTGAAAAGTTCTATTTTTTTCAGGACCCATTGAAAATGAATGGGTCCAGATCTGTTCCGCAAAAAACGGAACAGATCAGGAAAGAAACAACGGACGTGTGAATGGACCCTTATACTCATATTGTCGCATGGCAAGTATAACCCTTCATGACAGGGGTACTCCAAAATGGCAGTGGCCTCTTTTAGCAAAATAATGATCCCTGCCACACTGCAAAAACTGACCCAGAACGGTTTAAGGGAAATTCAAAGTCTTGACTTAACCTCTACTAGATGTGCTAGAAAAACAAGAGCGATCCATGGAAGCCTCTCAACTCTCTAACTTCAGGATCTGCTGCCATTGTCTTGGTGTCTGATACCACAGGACACCTTCAGAGGTCTTTTGGAGTCCATGATGGGTTAGAGCTGTTTTGGCAACAGGAGGGGGACCTACTCAAGATTAGGCAACTAGTTTTAATCCTGGTTTCCCGACAGCCGATCGAAAGCTGTAAACACAATCTGCTGCCGGAGAACGAGTGTGTATGGGGAAGAGCGATGGCATTAGTGATCGTTCCTTCCCATACTCTGGAGGACATCGCTGCATGTAAATGCAGCGGCCTCCACCACTAACGATCAGCAGATTGTCTCCCGACAATCTGCTTGTACATCGTTCCGTGTAAAGGGACCTTTAGTAATTTAGAGATGAGGGTTATTAGATGACCGGCAAAAGTGAAAGTAGGGGCTGAAAATAAACATTTTTGGGGAAAATATAAAAACCTGTACAAATTCAAATCGCTCCCTTCCTAATTTTTCAAATAAAAATAAACCGAAAAACAATTTGTATCGCTGCATCTGAAAACAACAAACTATTAACATACACAAGTATTAATCCCTTACTGTGGACATTGTAATAGAAAAAAATCTAAATGCCAGAATCAACCTTTTTTAGTCTCTTCGCCCCCTAAACAAATTGAATAAAAATAAATATATACTCTAAAATGGTATCAATCAAACTTTAGCCTGCCTTGCAAAAAGGAGCCCTCACTCAGCTCCATAGACAAAATATGGCGATGCAAAGAAATTTTCAAAGTATCGAGACATAAAAACTATATTAATTTAGCATCGCTGTAATCGTACTGACCAGATTAAAAGTAACGTGTCGTTTTTACCGCACAGTGAATGCCTGAAAAATGGAACCTACAAAACAATGGCACAACATTTTTTTCAGTTTCCTAACATGTCGCATGGACAAAAAACTTGTGTTAAACTTATGCCTCAAGCTGATGCCATACATTGGCATCCGTTTACCACAGAATTCCATTCCAGAATTCCAAAACATACTTTTTTTTTTTACCAGACTGTGCAAGATACAAGAACATGGTGGGCTGGGTTTTTGTATCCTTTTATTAATTTTTTATAACGTATACGTCAAACGGATGCATAAAATGTGATATGACCCCACCCTTACTGCTATGGCTGATCAGTGTACATGAAATTGTAACTGAGTGAAAGAGTGAAAAATTAATATTTCATTATCTTTTCTTGGTTGAACCTGTCCAACAGCATCAAGTAATAACCACCAATGCATTCTGTAAGTAATGATATACAGTATACATTATATGCAGGGTGCATGGAACCACAGTAACATTGACCTGTTAAGGCGTATAGATGTCGTAGATTGCAATCCCCCACTTTGCGCCCCCGCTATGACTGAGAAAGGAAATCCACATTGTAAGGGTGTTTTCACACTGTGTTAGCATGTACTGTACGTCCCAGAAAAGCTCTGATAACACAGACTAGCAGTGTTTTTTTTTCTTCTCATCTTTGGGTACAAACCTAGTAATAAAATAAAAAGTTACATAAAAAAAAAATACCCCCGTAAAATGGTTACCCTTCAAAGCTATAGCATTACCTGAAATCGGATATGTTGTGTCAAAATTGAACAGTAGGCTATTTTCATGATAGAGCAAGCTGTTCATGAAAGAACTGCAAAGATCACATCAGTAGTCCAACAACTGAAAGATGTCAACATTATAAGTGCTAAACCACTGGTTGGTGCTGAATACCTCAGGCACGGACTAGGTAAAAATTTTGCTGTCTTAGAAAAAGTGTTGGCAAACATTAAGATAATGCCTTGTTTGGTTTTATTTAGGCTATTATTTTATGTCCTTTTTCTTCCTCATTTAGCAGAATACGTTCATGGGATACAGGTTCGGCATGCACACAAATACTTGATAAGCTTTCTAGAGTAATATTTTTCTAAGCAGTATCTTTTGAAATTCATTGTGAGCTGGAAGAATTAAAGGGACTGTCTCTTCAAATAGTTATCATAGGGGAAATGTAATATTACATGAACGCCATTCAGATGAACCATGTGCATGTAACTCCTAGACCTCCCAGATCGGGATTCACTCCTGCAAATCTCAGACTCATGATGGGGAGTGGGATCTTAGTCCAGGCCAGACTGGGAACTTAAAGTGGCCCTGGAAAAAAACAATACCGGGTAATAAAGGGGTTCTGGAATTAAGAAAATGAAAATACTTAAATATTACTTTAATATAAATATATTCCCAAAAACATTTCATTAGCTATACTGGTCCATTTTGTCTAGGGAGCATTCATTAGGAGAAATAAAATGGCCGCTGTCCTATTAGTACACACACAACCTGTCCTAATCACACAGCAGCACAAGTTACTTCACAACCCTGAGCGAAAGAGCTGCCTCATCCTCCTCACTGCTCTATTTGTCAGGGATTATGATCCTGACTACATATGGTAAGTTGATTGGCTCAGTCTATGTAGGAATGGAGTTCATGAGGAGACATGAAGTACGTACAGGACAGGCTGTGGTAATGGAGACTGCAGACAAGTGCTGCTGCACATTATCTACACCCCCACTATCCTCTCTGTACTTCATGTCTCCTAATGGACTCCATTCCTACAGAGATTAATCTGAAGATCTTATCTGTATTCAGGGAGATAATCCCTGACAAGTAAGAGAGAAAGATAATGCAGCTCTTCTACTTGTCCTCATGTGTAATTGGGACAAGTTTTGTAATAAACCAAAAAATAATCCACACGGGATACCCATACATACACAAAATATTAAATTCTATTGAATAATTACATACACGTAATTAGAAGACAATAGATTAAAATATCAAGCATCAATACAGGTGATGTAGCAAACGGCAGCTCACATGCTGACCGGCAAGGAAAAAGATCCCAGAATGTTAGACTAGAATGTTAGACTAGGCACCTAGTAAAAACCTGTAGTGCCTAAAAAGGAATACTTTATTCGTATACCATTATAATCCTCAGGAGTGTCTGATCTATCAGAAAAGGCCTTATAAACTGCCCTCACATAAGGTCCCTGCAGGTAACCTAAAGTGGGCATACAGGCTACAATATACTGAAATAATAAGCAGGTTTTGTGTGGACTATTAGGATGGCGGCAATTTTATTTCTCCTAATGATTGCTCCCCTGACAAAACGAGCCATTATAACTAATGAAAGGTATTTGGTAATATATTTATAATGAAGTAATATTTAAGTATTTTCATTTTCTTAATTCCCGGAGAACCCCTTTAAGCAAGATCTTTTTTTGACTGTGGTACAACATTGCAGAACTAGTTTGTAGCCTTGGTTGGCTTCAGACCTCCAGGCAGTTGAATAAATGGCCTTGATTGATTTAAAACATTGACTCCCTTTATAGAGTGATTTGACAATTGCATATTTTTTTTGCAGAGGGGGAACACACAAGGTGCAAGACTGTCCTTACCTCCAAGGTTGGGGGTCTAATGGCATTTGCAAAAAAACGAAGCACCTGCATTGGATGCAAAGCAACGCTTAACCATGATGGTAAGTGGTCTGTCTGAATTATTGCGGGCAGAGGGTACTGTGATGATACATTTAATGTCTTAAAGAGGTAAAGAAAAGATTCTGCTTGATCCTCAGAAACCCCATACACTCTTGTCTATAGGCTGGGTCTGGTATTGCACATTGGCCCCAATTATTTGAGCTACAGAACCACACACAGCCCATGGACAAAAGTGGTGGTGTTTCTAAAAGAAAGCCACCATGTTTGTTGAATCTCATACAACCCATTTAAACTGTTTAATTGTGACCAGCTTGTCTCCTTAAAGGAGCTGTCCACCTCTTTTTTATTTTGTTTAAATGTGCACCCCATCCAGCTGTAGATTTGAGAAAAATCCATACCCACCTGCTCCCCAGTGCTCAATTCCGGCACCCTGACTCTGCTCACTGGTCTTCCACCCCCATCTGTTAACTTTCACACAGAAGGGGTCGCCTGCGCTGCTGCAGTCAATGACCAGACTGGTCTCAGCCCCCCATGTGTCCTTAAGTGGCACATTAGCCAGCAGTGACATGCCGATTGGGAACAATATCATCACTGAGGCCAGTCATTGGCTGCAACAGCACACTTGACCCCGTCTATACAGTCCAGTGAGTGGAGCAATGGAGAGCAGGGTACATTAGAACCTCTATTGTTAGAGTGATGTTTTATATTTGACCTTCACACACCACCTATCTTGGAACGCTGAAGGTACCTTTCCTCCAGCTTCTGCCCAGTGAGCTGCACTGAGGCGCGGGACTCATACCTACACTATCTTCACCATCTTGTTAATTAATGAAGCACTATTGGCGTGTGTGGTCACATTCTGCACATTAATACATTTTGGTCTTTTATTGTTTTACCATACTTCTCATTTATAAGTTATTACTTAACTTCCCAGATGAAGCAAGTTGGGCTTATTCCAGCCTCTTAAGCATTTCCCCATTAAAGAAAAAAAAAATTGTTTATAACCTTGTGTAGCCTCTTCTGTCAGGTTGGTATACCTTCTCAAAATGACTGCCACTGAACACCAGGTAGGCATACCTACCCAGAGATATAGGTGTAGGGATGTCTCTCTTACAGGACTTGTAGGACGTTACAAAAAAAGGGGTGTTTTTCTCTTTTTTTTTTTTTTTCTCTTTTTTTTTTTTTCTTCTCTTATTAGAGGGTCAGATCCACATTTTTTTTACGGACTGTCTGGATTTGCAGCTCAGCCATATTTGCTTAAATGGAGCTAAGCTGCAATACCAGGCACAGCCCACAGACAAACGTGGTCCTGCTTGTGGAAAAAGAAATCTGAACCCTTTTACATTCCATGCTACTACTTTGCAGCAAAAAAAACAACTCAAGAACGTAAAGTATTAGTTTTTGATTGTAGGGATAAAAGCTTTGTGCTGGACTCTTGAACTAATGGACAAGATTGGAGGAACCCACCATCTCAGCTGTTTAACTGTTTCAACACTGCAGATCACAGTGTTGACAGAGCAATTATTGTTCCTATAATTTAACACATTTACTATAGTTTGACTCTTTAAGGCTCATTTAGATGAATAGATAATTGTTACGCTTGCGATTCATTCTGAACGATAATCGTGTAATGAAATGTATGCAGCCACTGAACGATTTTACTAAATAAGCTTGTTCAAAGCTTGCGATATCGTTGATGCAAACAAGTAAATAATTGTCGGTAATGTTATTGTGCATCGTGTGACCTTTCGTTGATAGGAACCTTGACTAAACCTGTCTGAACACAGTCAGCGACTATGTCATAGCTCGTGTCGTCAGTAGCCTGAATGATTACCTACTCGTCTAACTGAGCATTTACACTTGAAGCCCAGTTCCTTTGAAGGTACTTAAAGCTAATCATATTCCTGACCCAACCATCACCAGGCTAAAGGCCCTAATATACATTAGTGTAGTGTCAGCTGAACCTTCTACAGATGGGGGTTCGACTGGTTGTCTAATGGTGGATTTCCATGGCTTCACCTGGCAGGCAATTATTGGGAAGGAACAGTTCATTCCCAGTAACTACCTACTCATCACCGGCTTGCCACTGTGCTTCTTATGTCAAGAGATATGACAACAAACCCTTTCAGGGGTTTAAAAAAGAAAGAGTGGTCCTCAGCATGCATCCGTTGTACTGATGTGGACAACGTGAGGATGACACATTATTTGCGACCCCATTTTAGTGAATGGGTCCGTGTGCTAGCTGCAAAAAATGTGCTTTTGATGCAGACCCAAAATACTGTTGTGTGCATGAGCCCTAAATCTCACATAGTAGGACATAACATGTATCTAATTCTTTGTTATCCTAATAACCACGTGTACAAAATATTTTATGCATTACATACACTCAATGGAAAAAAGCATTGGGGCGAATAAACATTACACCTACAGGAACTTTTATGACCTTCCATTCTAAATTCATAGCTATTAATATGGAGTTGTCCCCTGTTTACAGCCCAAGCAGCTTCCACTCTTCTGGGAAGGCTTTCTACAAGATTTTGGAGTTTGTCTATGGGATTTTTTTCTTCTTCACCCAGAAGAACATTTGAGTTCAGACACAGATATTGGATGAGAGGGCCTGGCTCACAATCTCTTTTCTAGTTCATTCTAAAAGTGTTTAATGGTGTTGAGTAGGGATGAGCAATTCGGATGTTTCATCCGAAGTTGATTTGCATAAAACTTTGTTTCAATAGTGTACGGAGCGAGCGCTCCGTACAGTATTAGAATGTATTGGCTCCGATGAGCTGAAGTTATTACTTTGCGTAGTCTCGCGAGACTTCACATAATAACTTCAGAAATTTATCTATACTGTAAAAAGTTCTGAGTCGATTCGCTTATCCCTAGTGTCGAGGTTAGGGCTCTTTGCAGGGCAGTTAAAGGGGTTCTGCAGTTTGTTTAAACTGATGATCTATCCTCTGGATAGATCATCAGCATCTGATCGGCAGGGGTCAGACACCAGGGACCCCCGACGATCAACTGTTTGAGAAGGCAGAGGTGCTCCAGGAGCGTCGCGGCCTTCTCACTGTTTACCGCAGACCCAGTGACGTCACGACTAGTATCACTGGCTTGGGTGCGGCTTAGCTCCGTTCAATTGAATGGAGCTTAGCCGTGCCCAGGTCCGTTGATACTAGTCGTGATGTCACTGGGCCTGCAGTAAACAGTGAGAAGGACGCGGCGCTCCTGGAGTGCTGCTACCTACTCAAATAGCTGATCGGTAGGGGTCCCGGGTGTTGGACCCCCGCCTATCAGATGCTAATGATCTATCCAGAGGATAGATCATCAGTTTAAACAAACTGCAGAACCCCTTTAAGTTTTTCCCCAGCTAACTCACCCAACCATGTATTTATGGACTTTGTTTTGTGCACTGTGGTGTAGTCATTTAGGAACAAAAATGGACCTTACCCAGACCTTACAGTTGGCACAATGCAGTCAGGGAGGTAACATTCACTAACATTAACAGTTGCTAACCTAGACTCGTCCATTAGACTGTCATAGAAAAAGAGAAACGTGTTTCATTAGTCACTCCACAGAATGCTTTTCCACTGCTTCCAGTTGCTGCATACTTTCCGGCACTCCATCTGACACTCCATCTGCTTGGCGATTTAAGGCTTGCATGCAACTGCTCAGCCATGGAAAATCCATACCATGACGCTCCCAGTGACCATTTTTTGTTAAACGGGTTTTCCAAGACTTAAACACTGATGACCAGTTAGGGTCAGACACAAAGGACCGCCGCCGATCAGTTTCAGAAGGCACCTGTGCTCCTGTGACGGCCGCAGCCTTCTCCGTGCTTTACAAGCACAGTGCGATTCGTTGTATAGTGGCTGTACTTGGTATTGCAGCTCAGCCCAATCACTTCTATGAGGCTGAGCTGCGCCTAGGCCACGTGACCGATGAGCTTTTCATCACTGGCCTAGGAAAATTGAGAGAAGACAGCTGCTACTGCAAGCACCTCTGCATTTTATTCAAATAACTGATCGGCGGGGGTCTCGGTTGTTGGACCTCAACCGACCAGATGCTGGTGACTAATACTGATGACCTGTTCTCTGGATAGGTCTCAGAAAACCCCTTTAATGCCAGAGGAGATCTTTGACTCTGAAGTTAGTCAGCAGAGCGTTGGCAACTTTTATGCGCAGTGCACCTTGGTACTTGCAACCCCGCTCCGTAACTTTGTGGTCTCCTCTTTGAGTTGTTGTGATTCCTAAACACTTACTCTTTGCAATAACGCTACTCACAGTTGATCATTGAATATCTGTAGTAGGAGGGAAATTTCACAAACTGACTTACTGCAATGATATCCCATTATCGTACCATTCAGTGAGTTCTTTAGAATAAGCCATTCTTTTACAAATGTTAGTAAAGGCAGACTGCATGGCTACGTGCTGGATTTTATACATCTGTAGCAATGTGATTGTACAAAACGCCTGAATTCAATGATTAAAAGGTTTGCCCCATTACTTTGATCTATATAATGTATGTTTGTCAGTAATGAGTGTAGTGTTGTTCTTCGGATCTACACCTGGACAATCCAATGGATCTCCACTTGGTCAAGGCAACTCCTTTGAGTTGTTTAAAACAAAGAAGCAGAAAAATGTGCTCTTCCACAGGCACTTCAAATTGTGATAATATACAGTATGTAATTTCTATAGGTTGTGTTTGTTTTCTCAAATACATGATTCAACAGAAAAATGTTGTAATTTGCGGAAATTTAAAGTTAACATCATTGCCAAAAACATATAGCAGTGTGGGTGTCCCTTTTCCCAGAACTCTGTTCCATTTCTTATTGTGTGCTAGAGAAAGTTCCTCATTTTTTTATTTTTTGCTGCATTTGCTCAATCTTTTCTCTGACCAGAGTCAAAAATAAGCAACAGCAATGGTGTAATAAAAGAAAATCCATTTCGTAGCATAGCTGGCTCCCAGGCTCCATTTTCTAACAGATTATCATGTCAACACTACCAAACAAAAATCCTAATCCTAGAGTATTACAATATTTTCTGTCACCTTGAAGCAACCAAAATGAAGAGGTTGGTTCCCCCTTGTCTAAATTGCTCATTTTGTATTGCTAATTGTCTGCGGGGGAGGTGTCATCAAAGCTTATCATAACCTTGGCCTCCATCATTGGTCTGCTACTAACGGCAAGATCCAACAATTTTCCCCACTTTAGAGTCGGGAAGGAATTTTTTATTCCCCTAATCAGGCAATCAGAATAACTCCCTGTATCAACGACCCCTCTCTAGTAGCTATAGCCTGTAATATTATTACGCTCCAGAAATACATCCAGGCCCCTCTTGAATTCCTTTATTGTACTCACCATCACCACCTCCTCAGGCAGAGAGTTCCATAGTCTCACTGCTCTTACCGTAAAGAATCCTCTTCTATGTTTGTGTACAAACCTTCTTTCCTCCAGACGCAGAGGATGTAGGATTACACCTGTTAGCAGTCCTGATAATCTGCTTGTAAAAATTGCAACCGGATTTCAGACACATCTGGTCACCCCACTGGCAGCGAACCACAGTTCAACTCATGAGCCTTAAATATCAAGAGTAAATGCTAGTACCAAGTATGAGCTGAAGTCCACTTTGTGAATGATGTGTTTTTCTGCCTGGTGATGTCTCCGAGTTACTGGTGCTTGGCAGGAGCATTTGAGCAATCATTTTTGGAATATGGATGAGTTGCGTACAATTTTGCATACCTGCAGCATGCCACTTCCAGTCAAATAGCGTTAATATTTTCTGTTATTGACATCCGTCAGAGGATCTCAATACCGGAAAAAACGCTTCAGTTTTGTCCCCATTCCATTTGGTTGTGTTCTCATACCGGAGAGCAAACCGCAGCATGCTGTAGTTTGCTTTCCGTCATGGGTTGTGGAGCAAGATGGATCCGTGATGACCCACAATGCAAGTCAATGAAGACGGATCTGTTTTCTCTGACACAATAGAAATGGATCCGTCCCCCATTGACTTTCAATGGAGTATATGATGGATCCGTCTTGGCTATGTTAAAGATAATACAACCTGATCCGTTCATAACGGATGCAGATTGGATCCAGTAAAAACGGTAGTGTGAAAGTAGCCTTGGGCTAGGGCTACACTACGCAACACATAGGACACAACTACAATGCAACATGTGTCGCGCAACATTGATAGTCTATAGTGTCGCGACTCGACAGTTGCAGAAAATCCATCTTGAATGGATTTTTTGCTACTGTCGTGTCGCAGTGCAACATCCTAGATTATCATTCTAAAAATGGTCATGTTACATTGGTGTGACAAAATGTCGTGCAACACATGTCATCATGTAACCCTAGCCTTAATCCTACCCCTGATCATAGCATGTGCTATATGAACCCCACTTAACTGTCCCGAATTGGCTTCT